>NC_068402.1:29573931-29600033 GCF_023724105.1 Carassius gibelio | reverse complement strand
AGTGAAAGGGCGTACAGTGCAGTCGCTTATCTTCAAGGAGAAACAAAAGAAGGAGAAGTGACCGCAAGCCTGGTTGCATCTAAGTCCAGAGTGGCTCCACTCAAAAGGATGACACTGCCACGCCTGGAGCTAATGGGTGCTGTAATAGCAGCCAGGCTGGGGAACACCCTCATGAAAGCACTGCAACTAGACAAGACGCAACTCAGACTATGGACAGACTCAATGATAGTGCTGCATTGGATTTGTGGTTCTGCTCATAAGTGGAAACAGTTTGTAGCAAATAGAGTCACGGAAATCCAGTCTCTAACTGATCCACAGTCATGGTCTCACTGCAAAGGGAAAATAAATCCAGCTGATCTTCCTACCAGAGGTCTAACTGTGCAGGACCTGAAGCAGAGCACATTGTGGTGGAATGGTCCTTGTGTTCGGATGTCAACTGATCAGTTAGAGAGCACTCTGGAAGATGTTCAAGAAGATGAGGTAAAGTCTGAACTCAGATCCAAATACCAGATTGCTGTACAGCTTGTTAAGCAAGACCAAGACTTCTTAAGCCCTGTTTTATGTCTGGAGAAGTACAGCAAACTAAAAACAGTGCTCCGGGTAACAGCCTGGATAAAGAGGTTTATCACCAACACCCGCTCAAGCATAAACATCAGTGGTGAACTGACGGCAGAAGAGCTGAATGAAGCAAATAAAAACTGGATTAAGGTGATTCAGAACCAGAGTTTCAGCTCTGAAATTGATCTGCTGAAAGCAGGGAAATGTCCCAACACTGACTCCAGAATCCGAGAGCTAAAACCATTTCTGGACGAGGATGAGCTGCTCAGTGTGGGAGGAAGGCTCCAGCATTCTGATCTCTCTTACAGAGAAAAGCACCCATGGATTTTGCCCAACAATCACCGATACACAGAAATGTTGGTGCAGTATGAACATGAAAAGATAATGCATGCAGGTGTACGAGACACTTTAGTACAGACAAGAGAGAAGTATTGGATATTGAGGGGACGGCAGGTAGTGAAGAAGGTTGTGTCCAGATGTGTAATCTGCAAGAGATTTAAAGCAAAGGCTGGACAGCAGACTACCGCGCCACTGCCAAGAGACAGGATAACAGAGTCACCGCCATTTGAGATCACTGGTGTGGACTTCGCAGGGCCACTCTATGTCAAGACACAGAACGTTATGACAAAGGCGTATATAGCACTGTTTACTTGCGCTGTAACAAGAGCAGTGCACTTAGAGCTGGTCTCAGATATGTCCACAGAGAACTTCCTGTTAGCGTTGAAAAGATTCATCTCAAGAAGAGGATTATGCAAGGTGATTTATTCAGATAATGCCAAGACGTTCAAGAGAGCTGATCAAGATTTGAAGGAGCTTTGGAAAGGCATTAAAGATCCACGGCTACAGGAGTTCTTCTCAGAGAAAGGCATCACCTGGCGGTTCATCGCTGAAAGAGCAGCCTGGTGGGGCGGATTCTGGGAGCGGCTGGTTAGGTCAGTCAAGGTTATTCTCAGAAAGGTGCTGGGCAGAGCTAAACTCAATTTTGAAGAAATGTGCACCATTCTGATTGAAGCTGAAGCCATAATAAACTCGAGGCCGCTCACTTATGTGCACAATGAGGTGGATGAGCCAGAACCACTGACACCTGCTCATTTCTTGGTGGGTCAGAGACTGACCTGCTTGCCTCCTAAACCATGTGCAGTGGAGACTAACCATCCAACAGCGAACAAGGAGGAGATGAACAGAAGGTGGCGTTACAGGCAAAGACTTATGAATAACATCTGGAACCGATGGCGGGGAGAGTATTTGCTGAATCTGAAGTCGGCTCATCGCTGCGACACCCCACAATCTTCTTTGCTGAAAGTCGGAGATGTTGCGCTCATCGGAGAAGATAATACCCCAAGACAGAGCTGGAGGCTAGGAAGAATTGAGGAACTGTTTCCAGGTCGTGATGGTCTTGTGAGGTCATGTGCAGTTCGCACAAGTTCAGGGACTGTTCTGCGGAGACCCATCCAGCTTTTGTATCCTTTGGAAATCATATAAACTGTGGTTTATGGGGGGGAGGATGTTGAGAAATTGTTGTTAGAAAACTATTTAAGTAATAGTTACGAAGGTTAAGATTGATAAGTTAAAATTTAGTAAGTTAACATTTAATACACAACATTTAGATCAACAGTTCATGTTACAGATACATATATGTGGTTAAAACATTGTGTCATTTTGATTTGTGAATGGACTTCATTACCCAGGATGCATTGAGCAATGGTAAAGGTCATGTGATTCACGGGAGGGTTTGTGATTGGTTCTGTGAATGCTGCAATGGCCATCTTGTGAACGATTTGCTGAACAAGCACACGCTGTATTTATTTTTACTTTCGCTTCCTTTTTTTTCCATTAAACGTAGAAAACGAAGCAACGTCTCACTTTGTTATTCGTAGTTTCTAAGACGATAAATGTACAACAGTTATTGAAAAAAAAAGGCTTCAGTATCAAGGTAAAAAGGAGCTTTTCCCCATTCGCAGTACTCGTTCCGTATCTCAGGGAACCAAGGAAATGTTCGAGGTTACGTTCATTGTCACCTCTGACTTGCTTAGTTGGGGACACTTAATTTCCAGCAATATTGTCGACTTGATTGTACAGATAATATTTAAACTGAACTGAGCTGGATGATGACATCACTGAATTCAATGATGAACTGCCTTTTTGCATTATTGACACATTATTTTCCTATTTAATTCTGTTCAGTTGCTTTGACACAATCTGTATTGTTAAAAGCTCTCATTCTCTCTCTCTCTCTCTCTATCTCTCTCTCTCTCTCTCTATATATATATATATATACAGCATATATTATTTAGGTACGTATAGGCTATAGTTTGACAGAATGTTTTGATTCAATATGCCATTTGAAGTCAGTCTATCTTAACAGTTTGTTATATTGATACTGTTTATTTCTTACTCCTTAACAGTTCATCAGGCTCTTAATGATTTAATGTATGCCATTTTTTTGTAATATCTGAAGGCCATATAGTTCTTAAAGGGGTCATATGATGCGATTTCAAGTTCCTCATCAGGGAACTTGAGCTGGGTCAAAATGCTTTGGGAATGCCTTCAGTGTGACCACTTGATGAATCACGTGTATTCAGTCAAATGGATGGGCAAGACATTATGGGTGGGGTGACATAGTGATCAGGAAGCCTAAAAGCACATGTGATGGAAAGTCTTTGTCTAAAAAAAAAAATGTTCTGAGGCCTTGGACTTTTGAGGGCCAGCCCCTCTGGGGATGAGCAGTGTACAGCACATGACATGGTGCCCAGCTCTCCTCAGTGCCCTCAGAAGATTGATCTCCCAACTCTGCTGGTGTTCCAGGGTGCAGGGGTCTCCAGTGGAGCTTTTCTCAGTTACCGCCCAGAAAAGTAGTGGAATAAAAGGCTTGACGCCTCCACGGAGATCCCTAGAGCTTCAATTACAACCAGGGGCCAGTCTCAAGAGACTGTTCCCCTTAGTACAATGGTTCTTAATTCCAGTCCTCACGCCCCACTGCTCTGCACATTTCGTACGTTTCTCTTATTGCTTCAGACGTTGGTTCTGTTCGAACATAAGTGCCCTGCGAAGTGGACTTCAAAGGATATTCCGGCATGATTCCAGTTCAAAGCGAACGTATATGTTCCATTCAAAGTACATTAAAGAGTGTGAGACATGAATTTAAATTGTATTGATTTACAGAGGTATATGTCACACTTGTCTGTGTGTGCAGACAGACGTTGTGCAACGCAATCCGTGAATGAATGTTCCGAAGTGAAGTAAACTTCAACTGATTTCCCCTGCTCAGGGAGTAGGGAGCAGTAAATACTGTGTAGAGACCATGTCAGTTGGAACACAGTTAATGCATAGAGCTCACTTCCAACGAGCTGATTATCTGAATCAGGTGTGTTAACAAAGAGAGACATACAATATGTGGAGAGCAGTAGGGTGCGAGGACTGGAATTGAGAACCGCTGCCTTAGTAGGATACCTGGCGGTGTTGGAGCACCCACCAGGCATGCCTCATTGGGTCTTCCCCCGAGCAGGCTCTGGTCTAATCTTCCTAGCAGATGTCGCAGGTCTGAGGGCTGTTGTTTTCAATAGGAGACTTCAGCTATGAGAGTCTTGATGCTGTGGCTCAGGACCATCGGAGGGCAGGCACCTCTGGGGTAGAGCAGAGTTCACTAAATTTCACAGAGCTCATCTCTGTGCAATAAGGAGATTGATCTGTCAACCCTGCCAGTGTTCCAGGGCACAGCGGTCTCCTGTGAGCGCTTCTTTCAATTACCACCCGGAAATATAGCAGTACTAAGAGGCTTGCTTCTTCCATGGAGGTCTCTAGATTAGCTACTGTAGTTTGCCCGCTCCCTGCCAGTGTGCCGCTTCAGGGCAATGAGCTAGCTGCTCTCAGTTACAACAGAGGTCAGTCTTGAGATACACTGTACACTGGGTCCTGCATTCTGTAGAGTGGGTCTATAGAATCCAGTTCTCCACCACCTCAGTTTAACAGGATTATCCCCACTATGGTGGGTCCCAAGCAGGTTCTGGCCATGGAACAGAATTAGTTACATTTTTGAGGAAATAGGCCATCGATGTGGTCTTCCTCATGTAGTAGAGTCCACAGGTTCCACAGCCGGTACATCACTGTTCTGAGAAAGGATGGAGGGTGGCATTCTATTTTAGATCTGCATCAGTTGAACCACTCAGTCCAAGTTCAGAACGCTTGCACTCAAACAAGTAATGTCTCCGATAAAGACCCAGGACTGGTTTGGCACGATCAATCTAAGAGATGCACATCTCCATCCTTCCGCACCACAGAGGAAGTTCCTGAGGTGTGCTTTTGGGGGCAAAAGCTTACCAACACAGAGTTCTTCCTTTGGCCTCACACTCTCACCCCACACTTTTATGAAGTGTGTGGATGCTGCTCTGGCTCCTCCGTGATTCCAGGGCATCCTCATACTCAACCACAACAATGACTGGTTGATATTAGCTCAATTAGAGTGGATGGCGGTTTGACATCGAGATGTCATTCTTGCTTTCATGAAAGAGCTGGGGTTAAGACTAAATGCCAAGAAAGGTGTGCTTTCTTCATTACGTGTGCTTTCTTCATTACAGAGGATCACTTATCTGGGTGTAGTGTGGGTCAACCACGATGAAGGCATGTTTGTCTCCTGTTTGGATCGAGTCGATCCTGTCACCAGTCAAGAGAGTGAAAGAAGGCCTATCACTGCTGGGTCTGATGGCAACTGTGTCCAATGTAGTTACTTTTGACCTGCTGTACATGAGACCCCTACAGAGGGGTCTCAGACCAAGGGGTTCTCCCGTAAGGGAAAGCCACTCTGCATGCCTAAGGTCATGTGGAGGTGCCTACGTGCCTTAGACATGTGAAATAAACCTTGGTTCTTGTTTTCACAGCCTTCAAACAAGCTGGTGCACCAGATCCTTGTATGGGCCCAAGGAAAGCTCCTTTCACTAAGAGTGGTTTACATCCCAGGGCATCTTAATATGGGAGCAGATTGAGTCAGGGGCTGAGGCCTGGGAATGGAGGCTTCTTCCCAAGGTGGTGAAGCACCTTGGCTTTTAAGCAAAAGAAGCTTAAATGTTTACGTCCACAGATCTGCCCTGTGGAAAGGGTGAACCAACTGCTAGTGTGATATGGTAACCCTAAGAGGGGTCTTCCTGCTACAAGCAGTCCCTCAGTCAGTGAATAGTGGATGCTCCTCTTTGTGTTTGAGTCCTCTGGTCTCCCCTCACCTTTGGGGGTCGAGGATCACTCTACCCGTCAGTCCACAAACCTCATCTATGTCAGATATGTACGCCACTCCAGTCTCTTTTTTTCTCTCGCCCTAGCTGTGCTCCTTCACACACTAGGCCGAGATTTTTTCATTCTGGCGGCACTGGCATTCTCGTTCCCAAAGCATTTAGACACAGCTCGAGCTCCTGAAGAAGAACCTGAGCTGCGTCTCAAAGCCAGACTTCCAGCATCCCTGCCAGCACTTGCTTCATTTCTAGAAACTGATCCCGGTTTCACAGCACGTGCATTTAAGCTTCCTGGTCACTAAGTCACCCCGCTAATGATGTTTAGCCCATCTATTGGACGGATTACACATGTAATTCAGACCATCGTCATGCTGAAGGTGTTCCCAAAGCATTTTGACACAGTATCTAGTTCCCTCAAGGAACCATGGTTACATGCATAACCTGTAGACATTTTCCTTTCTCTTTGGATTAGTACAAGCTGTTTGTGCATAGACAAGACCCCTATAATTGCAAAGACTAAAGTCTCAAACCAAAATAAATATTCTTTATAAAATTTAAGACAAGACCATGCCTTCCTAAAACACCTCATTTATACGCTCCCCCACATGTCTATGTAACTGGATGGGAAGATTTGCATAACACTGCACAAATGGTCACGCAAAGAAAAAAGGCATTTGGATGTGTACAGTGTATTTTACGGACTGTTTCCTGAACCTGGGAGAGTAGCCTACAATGTCGCTACACACGAAGGCTGATTTCAGATTGAGTTAGACCTTTCGGACTGCACCATCTAAAGTTTCATGCCAGAAGTTTGTACTGTATGTATGCATTAATGTTAGTGTTTGGTCAATGTTCTAGACATAAAACAAGTGAAGTATAAAGCTAGTGAAATTCAATGAAATGTTTAAAAAAAAAAATAGGGCAAGCTTGTTAGCTTAAAATATCCTTCACAAAAGATGGGTGTGAGGCTGTGCACATTTTTGTGGTGCCATCAGCCATTTAGCGCTCTAGAGTGTTGCACATAACATTTGTGATTGGCTGAAAACAAACCACTCATGCCAACAGAACCGAAGTGTCATGAACAACAAACAGATTTTACAGCGCATTATTTAGTTGAGATTAAGGATTAGGGAGGGCTGAACCTGGACACAGTGGTTAGAGAGTTTGACTTCTAACTCTAGGGTTGTGGGTTCGAATCTCGGGCTGACAATACCATGATTTATGTGCCCTTGAGCAAGGCATCGAACCCCCAACTGCTCCCCAGGCGCTGCAGCAAAAAATGGCAACTGCTCCGGGTGTCTGTTCACAGTGTGTGTGTGTTCACTGCTCTGTGTGTGTGCACTTTGGATGGGTTAAATGCAGAGCACAATTCTGAGTATGGGTCACCATACTTGGTTGTATTTCACTTCACTTTTTTTTTCAGTTAGAATTTTTTGAAGCATGGAAAATACATTTTGGTCCAAAAATAGCAAAAACTACAACTTCCCTTCTGTGTCTGTTATGAGAGAGTTCAAAACAAAGCAGTTTGTGTTATCCGGTTTGCCCACATGGAAAAAACCTATATAAACATATATGTTTCAATATAGGTTTTGATATAGGTTTTTAATATATGTGACATAAAAAAGTGGCCGTTTCATATATGATATGTACATATACGTACATATATGCACACATATATGTACAAATATATGCACACATATATGTACAAATATATGCACACATATATTTACACATATATGCACACATATATATGTGCATACATATACCTATATAAGTACATATATGCACGTATATATGCACCTATATGTTCACCTATAATAGTAAAATTAAAATCCATAGCTGCTAGGCAACATAAAGAAAAGTCCAAAATGTAGAAATGTACATTATTTATTTACTCAAGATCAATCAAATAGTACAAAGCAAAAAATATAGTACAAGAACAAAAATAAGACAAAAAACCTGCTAGGCAACATAAATAAAAGTCCAAAATATAGAAATGTACATTATGTATTTACAAGAACAATCAAATGGTACAAGAACAAAAATAAGACAAAAAACTGAACAGAAAAAAAAAATATGTTTATTATTCTTTGAAGGTCTGTCATGACGCGCCTCATCCTCCTCCTCCTCTTCCTCTTCCTTCCTGCACTATCCAATGACGTTTGATAGGGTGTCCGAGATTAAAAAATTTTCAGCACACAAATTTTATAGTGGATAGGTATTTTCGTCCACACGGATCTGGCGTTTTGGAAGAGTGAAACCAATGTTTTGAAACCGGGTCCCAGAGTGGATATATTTGAAAACGCCCCCTTTGCATTTCGTCTGGACGGCGAATCCGTACATTTTCTGAAAATATGACATCAGCCCACGTCTCGCCCCTAGTAAAACACCACTACATCACGTAACAGCAACAAAAACATGAACAAACACTGAACGATTGTACTTTTTATTAACTAACATTAACACGGATTAATAAATGTATTGTTCCATGTTTGTTTGTGTACCACGTGCAAGGTTTATCAGCAAATCCATGTCTTCTTCTCCGTTTTAAGTGTATCTCTGGCAGAATTACAGCGCCGCATGCTGGTCTGGCATGTATACTACATCGGTTTCGTGTGGATGTGGATATTTCTTGAAATGTATATCATGTATATTAGGTTAATATATTGCCATAGTTAAATTCCATAACATGCCAATTACATGTGATACCAATTTCAATTCAATAAAACAATTTTTTCGTTAATTCTTAGTTTTTGCCTTGATAATAGAAGATATGAGCTAGGCATCATGTATGACAGTCAAAAATGAGATATGAGCTACAAAATGACCAGATCCTGCCATTAGCTATATATAAGAGGTATCTTGTATGTATAGGGCTTATATGTGGATATGAAGAAGCAATACAGCAGACCTATATTTTCTGTATATGCACATATATGCACCTAAGTTTTGCCTATATGTGGCATATATACGCATATATGCAGTATATATATGCAGCATATATGTAGTATATATACGGCATAAATGCAGCATATATGCAGTATATATATTATCATATATGTGCATATATGCAACATATATGTGCACATACATTGCATATATACGTTTCATATATGCACATATATCCACATATGAGTTCTTTCCATGTGGGCGCGAACGCATCGCTCGATGTAACCGGATCTTTTTGAACCAGTTCACCAAATTGAACTGAATAGTTTTAAACGGTTCGCATCTCCAATATGCATTAATCCACAAATGACTTAAGCTGTTAACTTTTTGAATGTGGCTGACAATCCCTGATTCCTGGGTGTTACGGATCACTCTGGAAGCTGAGGAGTAACAGATAATGATGTTTATAATGACAGGCACAAGCAGAGGAGCAGGTAGTGAGGGATGAGTGAATGGATGGATCCGTGCAGACTGGGTGAAGACGTCTTGGAGTGAAGGTGAACCACTCATATGCACACTGGGGATCTGGGTCTTCGGAGAATCGCAGGAGAAAGTAGAAGAGGAGTTAGTCCTTATAGTAAGCATACAGGAATGACCTTGTCGTGAACGTGACCGGACAATGACTGGGTGTGTGTGTGTGTGACTTTTATGGTGCTGTGGTGATAGAGTGGTGATGCAGATCAGGTGGGTGAGATTTAGAATTCTGGTGAGGGTGTGCACCGTGATTGCGTGGAGGTTGAACCTGGTGTGTTTGTAACAGTACCACCCTCCCCACAGCCCGCGCCTGTCGTTGTGTGGGACCCAGGAACTTTCCTCTGGACCGTATCCTTCCCAGTCCACTAGGTATTCCAGTTGTCCACCACGCCGCCGGGAGTCCAAGATGTCATGGACTGTGTAGGCTGCACCATCATCTAGGAGGAGAGGAGGGGGGGGGGGACTTCGGCTTCGCCAGGTTCTGTGGAGGGAGAGACAGAAGGATGGTGAGGTTTTAGAAGGGACACATGGAATGTGGGGTGAATCCAGTAATCAAGGGGAAGCTGGAGTTTGTAAGTGACCGGATTGATCTGCTGGATGATGGTGAATGGGCCAAGAAATCTGGGACTGAGCTTGCGGCAGGGTAGACGCAGGTGGATGTCCCGGGTGGACAGCCAGACCTTCTGACTGAGTTGGTAATTTGGGGCCTCTGATCGGCGAAGGTCGGCTGTCGTTCTCCGTCTGCGCAGTGCCCGTTGTAGTTGATGATGTGCCGCGTCCCAGACCCTCTCGCTCTCCCGGAACCAGTAGTCGATGGCGGGAACATCCGAGGGTTCACCTGACCAGGGGGATAGAGGTGGTTGGTAGTGTACTCGGCCCACCCCAAGAATTGGTTTCAGGAGTTCTGGTGGCCGTGACAGAAGGAACGGAGGAAGCGTCCAATCTCCTGAACCTTCCTTTCTGTCTGTCCGTTTGACTGAGGATGGTACCCAGAAGACAGGCTGATGGGCACACCTAGGAGGGAGTGGAAGGCCTTCCATACCCTTGAGATGAACTGGGGGCCTCGATCCAATACGATATCTTCTGGGATGCCGAAGTACCTGAAGACATGGTTAAACAGTAATTCAGCTATTTCCATGGCTGTGGGTAGGCCCTTTAGAGGAAGAAGACGACAGGATTTAGAAAATCTATCCACTATGACTAGAATACAGGTATTGTTATCTGAAGGCGGGAGATCCGTGATGAAATCCACCCCTTGGTGTGACCACAAGCGATTGGGAACGGGCAGAGGATGGAGCTTGCCAGATGGAAGATGGCGAGGGCTTTTGGACATGGCGCAGCTGGTACATCCATTCTCGTACCTCCTGACATCCGAGGCCATGTTGGGCCACCAGAAGCGTTCCTTCAGCAACAAGAGGGTTTCATTGAACCCCGGGTGACCAGTGCCAAGTGATGTATTAGTGGAGTGAATGAGTGGAGTGCGCCGTGTCCTGGGGATGTATTGGTGTCCCGGTGGGCAACCCGGCGGGGTGTTAGTAGTTGGCTCGGTTGGAGGAAGAGTTTCAGAGGACCAGGTAATAGGAGAGACAATGAATGATACTTTCAGGAAGAATGGTTTCCGGAGTCTCAGGCTTTTCTTCGAGAGCGTAACATCTGGATAGGGCATCGGCCTTTACGTTTTTCACCCCTGGGTAGTATGAGATGGTCAATTGGAAGCGGGTGAAGAATAATGCCCAGCGGGCTTGTCTAGGGTTGAGTCTTTTGGCTACTCAAAGATACTCTAGGTTCTTATGGTCAGTGAGGACCAGAAAGGGGTGTTTGGCTCCCTCTAGCCAATGCCTCCATTCCTCCTAGTTTTATGGCCAACAGCTCCCGATTGCCTATATCATAGTTTACCTCTGCCAGGTTGAATTTCATTTAGTATCTTGAAGGGAGAATGGCACTCACCATGGGACGAGGAGGACGGACGGGGCATACAGCTATGGCATGCCCCGGGGCTGCATAGTAGAGGCACAGATTCTGGGCCAGCCATTTTTATCGCTCTGCCATAGTAAGGCGGTAGGAATCGAGGATCATGGGTTCGTTGGCTGGTTCTGGGGAGCTGACGGCTTCTGGTCGGCAGAGTGGTGTGGAGGAATGCGCCTGGCCCTGGTTCTCTTCTAAGCACGACTGAATACGAGTGGCAAAGCGGATGAACAGCTGGATGAATAATTCAAGCCCTATGGTATCCTCGTATGCAGCGAGATGCAACCGCACTCGAGGTTCCAATCCCTGGCGGTAGGTAGTCAGTAAAGCCTGTTCGTTCCATCCACTGGAGGCCGCTAGAGTCTTAAACTGAAGGGAACATTCATTGACAGACATTTTCCCTGTTTTAGATTATACAGCTTCTCACCAATGGAAGAGTCCCAAGCTGGTCTGCTGAAAAACTTCACGGAAATGGTTGATGAAGCTAGAATAAGACTGGATAACTGGGTTATTTTTAGTCCATATGCAGCTGGGAAATAACAAAGGCTACCTTCGATCGCTCAGTGGGGTAAAAGTGCGGATGCATCTCCAGGACCAGCGAACATTGTAGGAGGAAACCGCTGCATTCCTCCGCCGAACCAGAGTAGGGCGCCGGCCTGGCCATGGGACTGGCTTGAACGGCAGGTGAGGAAGTGTTGACATGGTTGGCAGAAGTGCTCGCTGGTGTTGGGGATGCAGGTGTAGCCATGAGTGTTCGTCTGAGTGCGTCAACCAGATCTTGAAAGGGGCCCATGAGGCTTATGCTTGTGCCTGGCGTTGATGGTCCGGTCATCACTTTGAAATGGTCGGAGATCATTTTATTATAAGTACAGTGAAGTCCATGAACTCTACAACCAGTATTTTAGATCCGGTTCCTTGCTCGGTCATCATGAACTGCCTTGCATCAATCTGCCCTTTTATGACTTCAATTGTGAACTTGTCATTGACTTCTGGAATTGTTCCTCCAGAACTAAAAATAGCTGCCATTACACCAGTCCCTAAGAAGACTGGTTATGATGTATCTGATTTATCCAATTACAGGCCGATTTCTAACCTCCCATTCTTGGCTAAAGTTCTTGAGCGTGTTGTGGCTGTTCAGTTAAATAATCACCTAGCTCTGAACAGGCTCTCTGAACCTTTTCAATCTCTGTTCAGAAGAGGGCATAGTACTGAAACCGCTTTAATTAGGGTCGTAAATTATCTTCTTATCACGGCGGATTCAGGTGCATGCAGTATTTTGGTCTTGTTAGACCTCAGTGCTGCTTTTGACACTAAATGTCACTCTCTTCTGCTTGACAGGCTGGAAAATTGGTTGGGTCTTTCTGGAGCTGTCCTCAATTGGTTTCGGTCTTATTTAACAAATCGTGCCCAGATTGTTGGCTTGGGTAACTATACCATGCCTGTTCGACAGGGAGTTCCTCAGGGTTCAGTATTGGGTCCAATATTATTTAATATTTATATGCTTCCACTTGGGCAGATCATTAGGAAACATGGTCTTGGGTATCACTGCTATGCGGATGATAACAGATTTACATCACCACTAGTCCTGATGTCCATTGCTCATTAATAGCTTTGCGTGGTTGTTTAACAGAGATCAGTATCTGGATGCATAACAACTTCCTGAAGCTGAATGGCTCCAAAACTGAACTGATGCAGATTGGTACAGTGGCAGCTATTCCTAAGGCCGAGCAGATCAGTTTGATTGTTGATTCCTGTACAGTAATCCCCACTTCACAGGTGCGAAATCTTGGTGTCATTTTTGATCCACAATTATCATTTGAAGCACACATAAAACACATCTCTAAAACTGCATTTTTCCACCTGAGAAACATAGCTTGCATTAGACCTCATGAGACATGCCTTCATAACAACTAGGTTAGATTATTGTAATGCCTTGTTCTCTGGCCTTCCAGCTAAATCGTTGAGCAAGCTTCAGTATATACAAAATTCTGCCGCTCGTGTGCTCACTTGTACTTCTCTCGTGAACACATTACACCGGTTCTTTCACAATTACACTGGCTTCCCGTAAATGCGAGAATTGATTTTAAAATTCTTATTTCAACATACAAGGCACTTCATAGGACTGCACCTGAGTATCTTTGTGAACTCATCAGTCCTTATATTCCATCACGCTCTCTTCACTCTACTAACTCTCTTTCACTTCACCAGCCATCATGTAAGGTAAAGACAATGGGGGAAAGAGCCTTTTCATATAAAGCCAAGCTATGGAATGTACTTCCTCTGCACGTCAGAAATGCACCAACGTTGGGTGATTTTAAAAAGTTGATTAAGTCACATTTATTCAAGACTGTCTTCCTTTAATGAATTGTTGTACTGCTTTTGGTGTTTTGTTTTATTTGATTTATTACTTTATTACTGTAGCGCTTTGGGTTTAAGAAAAGTGCATTACAAATAAAATGTATTATTAATATTATTATTATTATCTGTTACGAATCACTCGGGAAGCTGAGGAGTAACAGATAATGATGTTTATTATGACAGACACAAGCAGAGGAGCAGGTAGTGATGGATGAGTAAATGGATGGATCCGTGCAGGCTGGGTGAAGACGTCTTGGAGTGAAGTTGAACCACACACACGCACACTGGGGATCTGGGTCTTCGGAGAATCGCAGGAGAGAGTAGAAGAGGAGTTAGTCCTTATAGTAAGCATACAGGAATGACCTTGTCGCGAACGTGACCAGACAATAACTGGGTGCGTGTGTGTCGCTTTTATGGTGCTGCGGTGATTGAGTGGGTGATGCAGATCAGGTGGGTGTGATTTAGAATTCCGGTGAGGGTGTGCGTCATGATTGCGTGGAGGTGGAACATGGCGTGTTTATAACACTGAGTTCAAACAAACCAATATACCGGAGTAATTCATTTACTCAAACAGTACACTGACTGAACCGCTGTGAAGAGAGAACAGAAGATGAACACCCAGCCGAGCCAGATAATGAACAAAACATTGAGTCGTTCATGAGTCAAACACCGGTTGCATCGGTTTTCGGATCAAGTGAACAATCTGCACCTGTTCTGCCCTCTATAAAGCTTAGGCTTGTCTTGTTCCAAGGTGGCTGCTCTGAGGGCTTGCTCCGCTTGGCTTGATTCAGATGGTTTACATTTGGATTTTGGACTTTGGTGTTACTTTAAAATTGGATCTGCCTGATGCCATGTTTGATCATGGATCTGACACAAATACATTTTGATTATTTGCCTTCTTATTTATGTTAATACATATCTCATCTGATATCAACCTGACCATGTCCTCAAATCTTTTGTCAGGGCTTTGAGTCGCTCATCACAGTACCTCTGATTGTCATGATTAGGGACTATTTTATGAGCAAAACCTTTGTAATACAACCAAGACTTTATTTATTAAACACTTAAACTATTCTAATATACACATATACAGTTTAGTATATATAAAGGGTTAAAGGGGTCATCGGATGCCCATTTTCCACAAGTTGATATGAATCTTTAGGGTCAAGTCAAGTCACCTTTATTTATATATAAATCGCTTTAAACAAAATACATTGCATCAAAGCAACTGAACAACATTCATTATGAAAACAGTGTTGTCAATAATGCAAAATGACAATTAAAGGCAGTTCATCATTGAATTCAGTGATGTCATCTCTGTTCAGTTTAAATAGTGTCTTTGCATTTATTTGCAATCAAGTCAACAATATGGCTGTAGATGAAATGACCCCAACTAAGCAAGCCAGAGGTGACGGTGGCAAGGAACTGAAACACCATTGGTGATAAAAATGGAGAAATAAACCTTGGGAGAAACCAGGCTCAGTTGGGGGGCCAGTTCTCCTCTGACCAGACGAAACCAGCAGTTTAATTCCAGGCTGCAGTCAGATTGTGCAGAAGAATCATCTGTTTCCCGTAGTCTTGTCCTGGTGGTCATCTGAGACAAGGTCTTTACAGGGGATCCGTATTGTTGGCTCTAGTTGTCCTGGTCTCCACTGTCTTTTAGGGATGTAGAAGTCCTTTCTAGGTGCTGATCCACCATCTGGTCTGGATGAATACTTGATCCGGGTGACTGCAGTGACCCTCTGATCTGGATACAAACTGGATATGGTGGCTACGGTGACCTCGGAATAAGAGAGAAACAGACTAATATTAGCGTAGATGCCAATCTTCTAATGATGTAGCAAGTACATCGGGTGTTATGGGAAGTGTTCCCGGTTCTGGTTTACCTAATTAATGCAGTGAAGTGAAGTGAAGTGACATTCAGCCAAGTATGGTGACCCATACTCAGAATTTGTGCTCTGCATTTAACCCATCCGAAATGCACACACACAGAGCAGTGAACACACACACACACACTGTGAGCACACACCCGGAGCAGTGGGCAGCCATTTATGCTGCGGCGCCCGGGGAGCAGTTGGGGGTTCGATGCCTTGCTCAAGGGCACCTAAGTCGTGGTATTGAAGGTGGAGAGAGAGCTGTTCATGCACTCCCCCCACCCACAATTCCGTCCGGCCCGAGACTAGAACCCACAACCCTTCGATTGGGAGTCCAACCCTCTAACCATTAGGCCACAACTTCCCCAAATGCAGCCTAAAAATCCTTTAACGGATTTGGATATTAAAAGTGTATTAGTATGTTATGTGTAAGCCAGGTTAAAGAGATGGGTCTTTAATCTAGATTTAAACTGCAAGAGTGTGTCTGCCTCCCGAACAATGTTAGGTAGGTTATTTCAGAGTTTAAGCACCAAATAGCAAAAGGATGTGCCGCCCACAGTTGATTTTGATATTCTATGTATTATCAAATTGCCTAAGTTTTGAGAAAGTAGCGGACGTGGAGGGTTATAATGTAACAGGAGCTCATTCAAATACTGAGGTGCTAACTAGCACGCTATTAGGAAAGGCAATTTAGGAAAGGCTCGTTTGACTCAGCTCACTGAAAAGACCCGGCTCTTTTAGCTCAAATGGCTCTTTAAAAAATAAATGTTTTAACTATGACTTTGACTATGACAGTTGTGAAAACGATTCTAATTAAATTATTAAATGAACTCATACTCACAATGTTTCACAATATCTTTAAAAATGCATTGATTTGTTATGAAAAAAGAATCCTATTAAACATTTGCATTTAAATTACAACTTTTTAATGTATAGAAGCAACATTCAAAATAAATACAATCTGAATCTGAACAACAAAATAGAACCCATTTTAAAGAAAAATAAATTAAACTGATCCCTCTTTTTCTCTCTTCCATGTTATAACCAGCATGCATGTTATGCATGCCACTAGTTATGTATAATAACTAGCACACACAAGTGCGCGCACACACACACACACACACACACACACAAAATGCTGACCTAGGTTGACCACCTGCTAATAAGCCCAAGGGGGGACAAGGGGTATGTTTCTGAGGGACAATGTGGGACACTGCCTTGCACGGCGGTGCCCCCACCCCATGGGCAGACTCACTGATAGTGGTTTATCCATTTCTAGCACATACCACCTTACATGGTATATTAATTATGCCCTATTCCCCTAAACATGTGTAATTGCTGATGTATGCTCATGACAGAATTGACAAATGAACTTCCTCTTTTTTACTTTACGACTTTTTTACAATTTACTTTAGCTATTTAATTTTATTTATTTTTCATTACAATGTATTCACTTTAAATAAATTATAATATAAAATTATAGGATTAAAATAAATTGTAGCTGCTCAACACCACAGGAACTGTTTAAAAAAAAAAAAAGTCTAAACAACTCCAGAGATTCACGGATAGAGAAGGGGGAGAAAGGATGGTGAACTTGCATGTTAGTTAAGGCAGGCACATGAAAAAAACAAAAACAGTTTGAAACAGGACTCACATTCTCTTTTTTAATTGATGATGGCCATGCCTCAGAGTCTCTTCCTCCATTTTTCGAATTGGAAAGTGTGCAGTGAATCTAAAAGTTCCTTCCCAGTGTGTCTGGTATTCACGTGTGTGCGCTGTCATGACAAAAAAACGCCAACAACCTAGTCAGCAGTTCAACTGAGGGGTGGGTGTGTTGATAGTACAGTAGTGTGCTGAACTGTCAAGTAATGTTCGTTTGGCTGCCTGGGGCTCGAGGATATAGAACGACCAACTTTTTTTGAGCAAGGATTGATTATGCGTGACAGTCTCAATTTGTGGGATGCATGAATTGGGCTTCAAACGCTGTGGGACGGGTGGTCACCCTATGCTGACCTTATTTTTATTTTATGAGATATTTGCATTCAGAAATTACACTTTGTGTGAGCTGGCTGAGTGTGTGAGTATATGCAGTATAACTGGTTGACAACGCGGGATCGAAATGAATGTGTGCGCCTTTAGGCCTGTATAATTATTTTTATTATTGTTCTTCGAATTAGTATATTATTTTAAATAGAATAAAAAAAAAACTAATTATTTCATTTATTACATGATTATTTTTTTTTAAAGAGTCAACTCTTCAGATATGCGAGCCAGCTCGCAACATTCATCTACCAGCCGGTTCATTCACGAATCACCCACTTGTTGAAACTTGTGTGACACCAAGTGAACGGAAAATATATGCTATCACCCAGTTCCAGTCATGTCGCTCTCAAAACATGCTCTGAAAAGAAAGGTTGGTGACGAGCACAGGCAATTTCAGGAAAAGTGGGAGACGGAATATTTTTGGTTGAGCACAGGGGCACCCCTACGTATTGCATATTTACAGAGAAAGTTGCAGTGTATAAGGAATATAACATCAGACGTCATCAATGACATCAATGAGTTCATTGACCTGCAGTGCAATTCTGAACTCAAAGTCAAGTTCAGGGAGGTGAGTGGAAACACAGACAAGCTTGGACAGTTTTTAAGAGAATTGCCACCCACCTTCTCTGAACTCTCCAGGATGTTCAAGCGGACCATGTGCCTTTTTGGTAGCACCTATCTATGTGAAAAGCTCTTCTCCACCATGAACTTCAATAAGTCAAAGTACAGGTCCAGACTTACTGATAAGCATCTTCAAGCCATACTGAGGGTTTCAACTGTTTCCTCCCTTAAGCCAAATTGATCTCAGCTTGTGAGAGGAAGCCAGGTAGGCAAGAGAACCAGAAGAACCGTTCATGTTCATGAAAAAAACGTTCAAAATGTTCAAATTCAGAGGAACAGTTCATGTTTGGAAGAAACATTAATGTTGAAGAACTGTTAATAATAAAGACTGAGATGATTGGATCAGTTGTGCTCCTTTTTTGTGAAATACTTGATGAGGGCCAGCCTGACCCAGACTCTACCTCCAGGTAAATTGAGTTTGAGACCCCTGATTTAAAGGGATCATATGAAGTTGCTAAAATAATTTCATGTATTTGGTGTAATGCAATGTGTTTATGCAGTATAAGGTTAAAAAACAAGTTTTTTTTCCACATATTGTACATTATTGTTTCTCCTCTATGCCCCACCTTTCTGAAACTAGCTCATCATTCTGAAAAGTGAAGTGTGGTCTGATTGGCCAGCTATCCAGGGCTTTATGATTGGCCGAATATCTCAAGTGTTTGATGGAAATGTTCTGCCCCTTACTATACTTTCATGCCGTGTTTTTCCCGGCGCGACGAGACAAAACCAATAAAATCCATTACAAACCTGGCATTTGTTGCATCCGGTGGGGACAAAATTACTGATTATAATGACTTATACTGTCTTTTTACACGTTGCGTTGTGTATCATGCTTTTAGGCAACTGGTTCAGGAAATCGTCCTCATCCTCCATAAAATGTGCTGCAATCATCTGAATATTTTTAGCCACTTTTGGAATGCCAAACAAAGTAGTTTCACATTCACATTGAAACACGCACCATATTTGCAAAATGGCGGTGGCAACAATGAAGTAACGCCTTCTTTCTTTGCGTGAACATTTGGGTGGTGTTATGCAAATCTTCCCACATCGTGACATAAGCACTATTCGGACGGGACTAGTTTTCTAAACTACGTTTGAGTTTAGATTCTTACCACCTGAATTCTGTGATTTTCATGTACCAATTCGGACGGGACTAACATCTCCGTGTTTATTACAGAGGTGGGAGGGTCTGATTTGTGCATTTGGGCATCACAGAGATCACGCGCTCTGTATGCGTGCATTGCATTCATTCAGAATGATTGCCTTAGTATTATTACACAATAAATACTAAATGGCTAGTATAGCAAAACCATGTTAATGTGTGGTTCCTTTAATTTAACTTGTTTTCCTTTTTTTTATTAAATGTAATTAAAACATTATGTAACTGAGTACATAAATGAACGTGAGTAATCTTACCTGATGCTGATATTACAACAGCTGGTATTCACAGATTACGCGATCTTGCTCTTGATTTTATTATTTTGCTATTAATTTGCTCTGGAATTATCACAGAGGTTGTGTGAGAAAAACACAGACATGGCAGATTCGGACGGGATTAAAATCACCAAGTACGTCTGTGAAACGCAGATTTCTCTAACGACCCCCTGTAAAACTAGTCCCGTCCGAATAGGGCTATAGACATGTGGGGGCATGTTAGAATGAGGCATTTTAGGTGGGTGTGGTTGACTCTTAACTTTAATAAAGAATATTTCTTTAGATTTGAGACTTTAGTCTTTGCAACTTCACAGATCTTCTTTATGCACCAAGAGCTTGTAACACTCCAAAGAGTGACCCCTTAAGTTGTGGCCTAGTGGTTAGAGAGTTTGACTCCTAACCCTAGGGTTGTGGGTTCGAGTCTTGATCCGGCAATACCATGACTTCAGTACCATTGATCAAGGCACCAAACCCCCAACTGCTCCCCAGGCGCCACAGCATAAATGGCTGCCCACTGCTCCGGGTGTGTGTTCACTGCTGTATGCTTGCACTTTGGATGGGTTAAATGCAGAGCACAAATTCTGAGTATGGATCATCATACTTGGCTGTATGTCACATCACTTTCACTTTATCACTTCACTTAGAGTCCACTCATGAACTTGCTCAAGTCTGGGAGCCCTCAAAGTCCACTCCAGTCCTGCAGTTCTCAGAGTCCACTCCACAGCCCGATCCAGTCTGGGAGCCATTGGAGTCTAGTCATGGTCCAGTTTGGGAGCCTTCAGAGTCTGCTCCAGTCTATGAGTCTGCTCCAGAGCCCACTCAAGTCAATGAGTTCACCCCAGAGCTCACTCCAGTCCAGGAGCCCACTCCTGAGACCACTCCACTTCCTCCCGAGGTGGCAGCATCTGCTGCAAAACCTCTTGATGTGGTGGGGGTGTTCACTTCAGCTCCTTTCAAGACAGGGGTGTTCACTTATGAATTCTTCATCTGTCCTGAGGAGGTCATGGAGACAGTCAGTAAATCCCCTGTCATACCAGGCTTGGCCCTAGAAGCCTATCATGAATTGTCTGTTATCATGAATTGCCAGGTATGGTCAGGAAGACCATTGCTGAACTGACTGATTGCCCCATTATGGTCAAGGAGACCATTGCTGAGCTGTTTGCTTATCCTTTTGCGGCCATTAGGCTGTTACTTACCTCTCTATGCTCTTCTTTGCAGTCCTGTCTGAGCCATTGGGGGGTTGGGGTTGTCATCTGCCTTGTCATCTCTGCTGAGGTGCTCTTTAGCTCTGTCTTTGCTGCCTGGCAAGCTCCTGTTTCCGCCCTGGTCACCTGCCAGGGTTCCTGTCTGGCCCAAGCATCACTGGTTTGTCCTGCTGGCTCCTCTCCTTTTCTATCCTGGCTTACTGCTCTGCCAGCTCTGCCCTAGTCGGGTTCAGCTCTGGATTCTCTGCCCTGGTGGGCTTAAACTCTGCTCTGGCTAACTGCTCTGCTGGCTCTCCCTGGTCTACCTCTGGCTCTAAGTACTCTTCTGCCACATGGGCCTGACAGTGTCCCTCACCCCCTCCAAGATTCCTTTTTAGTTTGCTGGAGCATCTGGAATCTGCTCCTTAAGAGAGGGGTTGTGTCATGATTTTCTACTAGTGTGCCCTAGATGGCCACTAGAGGACACTGTGTTTTGTGTGAGCACATGGGTTGTTGTGTGTTTGTTGGTTCCATGTGCTCTCCTGTCTTATTGTGTGGCCCCTCCCATCTTGTTACCTCATTCTTGTTTCAGTTACCCCATCTGTGTTTCCCTTTCTACACTTGTTTTCCTTCATATTTATTATCCTGGTGTCTGCAGTTCTGTGCTGATCTGTTGTTTTATGCCATTGTACTTGTGGGGTATGTTATGTCTACCCATGTTGCTGTTACCTGCCTTGCAGGGTTGTGTCTTGTTTCTAGCCTGTCTGCCCCCCCCCACCCCTCAGGGTATTTTTTATTGGTTTTGTTTCATTTTATTATTAAAAAGTAAAAATTTTCTCCTGCATTTGAGTCCTTGCCCCCTTAACTCTCCATGACCATGACAAATGTCACATCCCCTTTAAATAAAATTGTGGCAAGGGGGCGTGGTTCAGTGAGGACTGCAGCAGGAGAGAGAGGCAGGAGACGAGCGGTAAGCAAGCAGGTCAAGTGCAAATGATAAACAACTGTGTCCCATTTCAGTAATTGGTGTGGAGATACCAGATAAAAGCCACAAGAAATCAGGAAGCAAAGGAGAGAGACTGAGTGGGACCACATGGGGAGATTGTTGCTGGAGCAAGAATTTTTTGCAGATTTAGATTGAGAGTGATTAGCCACATTTCCACTGTCGGGCCAGTGCGAGCCAGGGCTTAAAATGGGCTGGGCTGGGCAGGGCTAATAGCCACGGGCCAGTATAACCAAGGCCAGAATAGCGCAGGGTTTCCACAGTTGAGCCCTTAACACGCCTCTCAGGAACAACGCCATGCAACCTCATCATTTCACCAACAAAGAGAAGTTATCAGAAAACTAATAAGAAATAAATAACTGGAACATGCACGATCACACACGAACATGATAAAAGCGGTCGTTTGTTTGCATGCTTTGTAAAATATTCAAATGCAAAAGCATCAATGTTTTACTATAGAATTAGTGTTACATTGATCAGAATGAATTAATTGATCAGGACTCAAAATTAATCATACAGAAATACATTTATTTCTATTTTATTTATATTTAACGCTTATGAAAACAGCCTGCTTATTCAGTCGAGTCTGTTTCTGTTTATTTGTGGCCACAGTAGCCTATCCGTCACATTTAGAATGAATGATAATATCTCTATTTTTAAAAAACATTATTATATTTTTATGATAGCCAACGTGGAGCTAAACTCTCGAGATGAGACTTATGACAGATATTATAAGTTACTAAATAAATACACAATTGTGATAGAGAATAAGAAGCTGACGTCTGATTTCTTCAAGCGGTCACATTTACCATGTTTACTATGGTAATGTTAATGTTTAGAGTGTCATAAAAGTCTTTTACATCGCTTATAAATATTTATGCCTCGTTTAGTGATTATAATCCACATCGGATCAAGTTATGTCAAACACTCACTGTTGAGTAAGAGTGATTTTTGAACTCAACTTATTTTAAAAAGTATTTAATGCTGGAGTTAAAGCTGTTATCTTTCTGAAATGATCCGTGGTGCTGAGCGCTCCAGACATGGAGAAACTCCGCCTTCGTTCATAACCACTCCTATAGCCCCAGCTGGCCTGCTTTGGCCCAAGGTTTTCGTTGGGTTTTCATAAAACACAATGGACCAACATCAGCAGATGACATTGTAAACCAAATCATCACAGACTGTGGAAACTTAGCATTGGACTACAAACAATTTGGGCTATAAGCTTTTCCACACAAAATACAAAACTTGATCATCTCATCTGAAAAAAGGACTTTGGACCACTGAAGAACAGTCCAGTTCTTCTTATCCTTAGCCCAGGTAAGACACCTCTGATGTTGTCTGTGGTTCAGGGGAGACAACTGTATGACAATTAATTTTCCCTGATAATCCTCATAAGGCTGTGGTTCTCAGTTAGTTGTGCAGCTTTTTCTTCTACACTTTTTCATTCCACTCAACTTTCTGTTAACATGCTTGGATACAGCACTCTGTGAACAACCAGCTTCTCTGAATGTTTGTGGCTTACCCTCTTTGTGAAGGGTGTCAATAATTGTCTTCCGGACAACTGTCAGATCAGCAGTCTTCCCCATGATTGTGTAGCCTAGTGAATCAAACTGAGAGATCATTTTAAAGGTTCAGGAAAACTTTGCAGGTGTTTTGAGTTGATTAGCTGATTGGCATGTCATCAGGCCTGTAATAAGAATTGGGGGAAAATGAGCATGCAAGAGATATTATTTAAATGAGGAGCACCTCATTTGTTCACCCCTATTTGTTAATTAGGCCAAATTGGATGTGGCTAAATTAAAACCCATTACTCTGTAGTCTAGTTGAAGTGAAAAATAAAGGATATACGAGATATGTTTAATATATGTTGCTGATAGTTGTGTGTGTGTTTGTGTTCTAAACATGATCTTTAGTGTGTAGAGACAGGATGGTTCATTTAAAGGCATGAGGTTCTCTGTGCTGAATAGCGTTTCAATCGCCCTGTATGTCGGACTATGTGTTGACAGGTGTGTATTTGTATTTGTTGTGTGAATTTGTGCTTTCTCCCAGGCTGCTGCCTGCAACAATTTTCCACCTGCTCTGTATTAAGTACCTCAGGCAGCATAACGAGTTGCAGGTGTGCGCGCTGGTCAGAGATGAGTGGCATGCAGGTCACCTGCTGTTTGCCATTGGCATCAAGTGAAAGCGTGCAGGAAGTGAGTTAGGACTGGCAACAGCTCAGCACTTGACATGCTATTACTCTCTATCCTACAAAACAATAAGATCTCCATTGCAATGAATGAATTCATGACAATTTTCTCTCTTTTTTTTCATCCACTGGCATGCACCCTGATTATTGTTGATTATTATTCTGCTTTTATTGCGGTATTGGCATCTCACAGCATGAAAATTAATAAATAGATGCACTTTTTGACAAAACACACTAAGAGTAAATGTTACAGTTGTTAAAGAGGAAATTGACATTCATCTCCGCCTAAGTGTGCAATGAATAAGTTGAGTTAGAGACAACGTCACCCACACATTTCGTTTACCTCTGTTTGCCTCAATGATGAAGAATCTGTTCAGTAATTATAGTTTATGTTTGGCGGCCAACTTCTACTTTAATACAATTAAGCCATTCAGAAAGCGAAGTGGAGTGTTACGTTATGGATAATTATAATTGCTTAGTGCCTAAGTACTAGAGTTTAGATTCAAATTGAGGTTGAAGCCTGTTTTCATCATGGTAAAAATGATTTTTACAGATGCTTGAGGCACAATTTGGAGTTCTTCAGATTTCCGCTCTGGTGAAACAGCCTGAAGAACCCCAAATTGTGCCTCAAGTGTTTTTCCTTCATGTTTGTCACTCCAGATAAAACAGGCCACCAAAAACTATTATATTAAATCTATTACATTTGCATTTTGGGGACTTTTTTGTTATTTATGGTCTGTCCAGGTTCAAAACTGAGACTATTGTTTCTTTCTAAATAAAGAGTTAGGCCTATAAGTCATTTTGTTTGGGTAGACATAATCTTAGACCACTTAGACCAGAGAGGTTCACAAGTCTGTCATGGTGTGGAGGTGAGTGGTGATGAACAAAGATTAAGCTACCTGTGCGCAGAATTTATAGCTAATTATCTAAAAGATAAAAGGCAAATACAGTAGTTAAAGGGGGGGTGAAATGCTCGTTTTCACTCAATATCCTGTTAATCTTGAGTACCTATAGAGTAGTACTGCATCCTTCATAACTCCAAAAAGTCTTTAGTTTTATTATATTCATAAGAGAAAGATAGTCTTTACCGATTTTTCCCGGAAAAACACGAGCGCCTAGAGGCGTGAGGTGTGGGCGGAGCTAAAGAATCACGAGCGCCAGTAGGATTTTGTGTTGAGCACGTCTGGAAGCTGTGACACAGATCCAGAGGCTGAAATTTAACAAGAGCAGCATCAGCAAAGGCTTCTCTATGTGGTATGTACTGAAACTGTATATATTTGCTTAGCGGTTTTGGAAAATGACTAAGTTCCACTTTGTCATCTTTTTTTTAAGCTGTAAGTTACATGTGGAAAGTGCAGTTTGATAACAACATCGCATGTTGTTTACTTGATGTGCTTACGCCCTGATAGCTAAGTAAACAACACAGAGATATTTGAAGCAGTTTTACTCTTGCAGTTTGATGACAACATCGCATGTTGTTTACTTGATGTGCTTACACGCCGATAGCTAAGTTAATAACACAGAGATATTTGAAGCAGTTTTACTCACCGCCTGCGGTTCCAACACACGATCGTGACCCTTTTTCGTTGGGATTGCATTATCCTTAAGAAATAAACGATGTGCAAATCCAGCGTCAACCTGGGCCTTGTTTGTAAAACAAGCATCTTCGAAATGCAGGGGAACAAACACAAATACTTGCACAACTCCGTTGATGTTCTGTAAAAATAAACTCCATCCACTGGTCCCTTAATGCTGTTTCTCTTTTGGTAATCTGTGCAGGGTTGTCTTGCCCTGGCAACCAAAAACACACTCCTTTTGTGACATTTCGCGACGCTCTCGCTGTGATGAGTGATTGTCTGTGCACAGCCTCTCTCTGCTCTGCTATATGGGAGCGCGCGCTCTTCCGGCAGACGTGCCCTTAGCAACCATATAAGGAAATTCCGCTCCATCTAACGTCACACAGAGCCATACTCGAAAAAAACTTTCCGAAACTTGTGACAAACCGGAAGGAGTATTTTTGGAACAGAAATACTCCTTCAAACGTACAACTTAATTTTTGAAACTTTGTCCATGTTTAGCATGGGAATCCAACTCTGTAACAGTGTAAAAAACTCAGTATGCATGAAATAGCATTTCACCTCCCCTTTAATTTGTCTTGCTAACATTATTGTTTACATTACTTATGAGAGCTATCATGTGAGTTTGCTAAAATTTAACTAAGGCAGGGGTCGC
>NC_068402.1:29546582-29573431 GCF_023724105.1 Carassius gibelio | reverse complement strand
TATAGCAGTACACACGCAGCTTGGGTGGACAGTGCAAGGACCAACAACCTTTTTCCAACAACCCTCAAACATAAGCTCATGCCTTCACACCACATTCCTTTCACCTACACAAGAGTTACATCAACATGTGGAGCGATTGTGGCAGCTTGACATACTGCCATCAAGAAACGAAAAGAAGTAGTCCGTTCTAAACAAGATAAAGCTGCACTTGCCATGTTGGAACAGAAAACGGTACAAGTAACAGTTGATGGTGTGAGTCGCTACGCTACTCCACTGCTGCGAAAAGTGGATGCACCCAAATTTCAGGCATCACCAAATGCTGTCATGGCTCTTTTAAGAGCCACAGAACGCCGCTTGATTAAGGACACTAACCTGGCAAATGTGTATAACAAGGAGATACACAAACTTGAAGAGGCTGGCTATGCAGTCCGAATAACCAGTGCAGAAGCAGCCAGTTCCACTGAATCATGGTTTGTTCCTCACCACATTGTGCACCACAATGGCAAAGACAGTGTGGTGTTTAATTGCTCTTTCAGCCATCTGCAGACAAACCTAAATGACAATCTACTGCCTGGTCCCACCCTTGGTCCACCACTGCTGGGAGTCCTGCTTAGATTCAGACAGTATTCTGTTGCCATAAGTGGAGACATACGAGCCATGTTTCACCAGATCAGACTGCTACCTGAAGATCAGCCACTGCTCCGCTTTCTTTGGAGGGACATGGAAAGAGAGCGCACCCCTGACATCTATGAATGGAGAGTATTACCATTTGGGACCACATGTAGTCCATGCTGTGCCACATATGCTCTCCAGAGGCATGTCAGAGACAACAATGAGGACAATGAAGAGGTAGTTGAGTCTATCCAGCAGTCTTTCTATGTGGACAACTGCTTACAGTCACTTCAGTGTCAGCATCAGGCTAAAAATCTCATTGACAAAATGAGAACATTGTTGAATACTGGTGGGTTTGACATAAGGCAGTGGGCTAGCAATGTTCCTGATGTGATTGCTCACCTACCCTCCGAGGCAAAATCAGAGGGCTGTGAACTGTGGTTGTCAGCTAATAAAACTGATCCGCAAGAGTCAGCACTTGGATTGATGTGGCACTGTTCACAAGACACTTTCAGTTACAAACACAGACCTGTCTCTACAAATGGTGAAACCTCAATGAGAACTGTTTATCCCATCCTGGCAAGCCAGTATGATCTACTCGGATTCATCATCCCCTTTACTACAAGGGCCAAAATTCTAGTTCAGACATTATGGAAGAGGGTTGAAAGCTGGGATGAAACTCTACCAGCTGATCTCCTTTCAGAATGGCAGGCATGGGAAGAAGAGCTTCCAAACCTACAAAGAATAACAATACCTAGGTGTTACACAATAGCATGCAACAACACCTCCTCAACTCTCGATATACATGTCTTCTGTGATGCTTCAGAGAAAGCATATGGCTCTGTGGCATATTTACGGGCAGAAACGGATGTCTCTATCCAAGTTGTGTTTATCATGGTGAGGTCACGCGTGGCACCTAAGAAGCAACTCTCTGTGCCACGCCTTAACTCTGTGCAGCATTGTCTGGGGCTCAGCTTGCCAAAACACTGAACTCCGAACTTACTCTCAACATTAGACAGACAGTCATGTGGTCAGACTCAACCACCGTGTTACACTGGATAAAGTCTGAGTCATGCACCTACAAAGTTTTCGTAGGCACACGAATTGCAGAGATTCAAGACCTCGTTGGATGTGAAAACTGGAACTATGTAGATTCAGACAACAACCCTGCAGACGATATAACCCGGGTTAAGACCCTCACAGATCTGTCCCACACCTGCCGATGGAACCAAGGTCCAGAATTTTTGCATCAGTCTCCAGACCACTGGCCTATCCACCCCTCAGTGCCAGTGGAAGACTTGGATGAACTCCGCAAATCCACATTCTGCGGTTATGTCTTAATCAGTCATACCTCTTTACCTAATGTAGATGACTGCAAATCATGGGACGACCTTATCATGACCTCATATGAGTCTCTGCATGGTGCTGCAGCACCCCCTATGTCTGCCACAGAACGCATAGAGACTGAAATGGCTGTACTCAAACGTTTACAGACTGAAAGCTTTCCTGATGAAGTGCATGCCCTTCAAGCCAACAAACCTGTGCATTCAAACAGTCAACTAAGTTCCTTTGCTCCAGCATTAGACCCTGATCTGGGCCTGATTAGAGTTGGTGGTAGATTACGCAAAGCTGCAACACTACCAGAGGATGCACTTCACCCTATTGTGCTGGCACCAGAACACCCCATAACCAAACTGTTAATCCAAGATTTTGATAACCGCCTGATGCATGCAGGTCCTGAAAGAGTCTTCGCTGAGTTAAGACGAACCTATTGGGTTCTCAGAGGCCGTCAGATGGTCAAAAAGCACCAGAGACAATGTGCTGAATGCAGGGAATGGCGTGGCAAGCCTGTTATACCTAAAATGGCAGACATACCAGTTTCTCGTCTGAGGATTAATCAGCCTCCATTCTGGTCGACAGGGATGGACTGTTTTGGTCCCTACATGATCAAAATTGGCAGACGGCAGGAAAAGAGATGGGGCATAATATTTAAATGTCTCACTACAAGGTGTGTACATCTCGACTTGTTATGCAGCATGGATGCAGATTCCTTTTTATTAGCCCTCAGACGCTTCATAGCGAGAAGAGGAAAGCAGTTTGAACTTATCTGGGACAGAGGAACCAACTTCAGAGGGGGAGAGCGTGAGCTCTCTGAAGCTTTTGTGGAAATGGAACCATCCCTCCGAGAGCAGCTAGCCAACCAAAAAATGTCCTTCATATTCAACCCACCGCACGCGCCTCACTTTGGAGGAGTATGGGAGAGGGAAATTAAATCTGTCAAGGCTTCCCTCCAAGTTGTTCTAAAAGATCATAACTTCTCAGAGGAAGTCCTGAGTACAGTGTTGATCGAGGTGGAGGGTATCTTAAATTTAAAGCCCCTGGGGTATGTATCGTCTGATATAGCGGATCCAGACCCGATTACCCCCAATTTGCTGCTTATGGGGCGGCGAGATGCTTCCCTACCTCAGGCTGTGTATGGACCCAGTAATCTGCTTGGACGGCGTTGCTATAGACACAGCCAAGTGATCGCCGATCACTTCTAGACCCAGTTCCTCAGAAACTACCTACCAAGTCTTCAACTTCGACAGAAGTGGCAGAACATAACATCAAACCTAGCAGTCGATCAGGTTGTATTAATTGCAGATTCCCAACTTCCCAGAGCCCAATGGCCTGTTGGAAAGATAACCAGAGTCCTACCAAGCGATGATGGTGCAATCAGAGCTGCTGAAGTGGACATTAAAGGCAACACATACATCCGCCCTGTGGCCAAACTGATTGTGCTACCAGAAATGCCTGAAGATTAGCTTGTAGCACCAGTCGCTAAGCTGGACATTTTGTGGAATTACAAATTTCCTGTGTAAATTTGTAATTCCAAATTTACACAAAATTTCCTGTGTACAAATTTCCTGTGTAAATTTGTGGGGAGGCTGTACAAAATTCCCTGCCTTACGCATGCGCGAGTCGAACTTGTCCAGACTTGTCTGGTGCATGCGCAAAAGTTTTCAGTTAGACGCTACTGTCCAGCATAATAGTTTGATACGGAGTTTCCCTGGCTTTATTCCTTTAAAGTCTGTTTTTCCTTTGTGTGGTATTGCTGTGCGTTTATAACTCCGTAAGTAATAATATTTATTATCATAGTAGATGTGTTTCAGAGTGTGTTATAGCGTAATTCAGTTTATTTTACCTCAGGAAAATAATTGCATCGATATAAGTACCATAGCTGTAATCCTCACGTATATGACAAATTTATTTGTTTATTTGCAATCAAAGATGCTTATTTATTTGTATAAAAGCATCGCTTGTCATATGTGTCGATGTAAATATTTATTTAGTCTCTGACCAGCATTTTAATAATTATTACAATGAGCACAGCGGAGGGCTAGAACAGCGCGCACACACACAGTGTAATTTGACACCTGTAAGCAGCAGCAGTCCCGGTCTGCTAATAAAGCTGCATTTAGTGTTCATATGTGAAAATAAGCTTTTGTTTATTTTGTTTACTATTTCATCAGACAGTTAGCTCTATGTAGAGTTCCTATATCATACATTGTTTTATCTTTGCATCTGTCATTTCTCATTTCATATTATAACATGTATATTTATCATCTTCATTTGTTTTATGACAGAAACCACATTTTGTGCATATTCACACAAATAAACATCCAGACTTGAAATGTTCACTCTGGAGTAGCTGCAGTTCTTTCTAACCGGAGAAATAGGCCAGCTGAGTTCCAACCACCCAACTGTGCACAGAATATCCCACAGGCGTATAAATCCTTAGATTAAATAAAGAGTGACATTACAGTAAAATTATTATTAAGATGTAATTAGTTTCTAGAAATAAAAATTCTGAAGACTGCAAATTAATTATAAACTTTCTGTATTTATTCTTTCTTACCATGTTCTTAAATTCCGGTCACAATTAATCACAACAATGTATATAAAATGTTCTCCGTCGATTCTGGCAACCAACAACACAACAAGACAACATTTTAAGCTCCTTGAGTAGCCGACCCTGTGTTGGTTTGTATTAGCCGCCTCCAGTTTTCCGTTTGTTTTGCCTCCAGCTAGCGCCGTGACGTACCTCTGACGTCCGCGCAAAAGGGGTCTATATAGATCAGTGGTTTGAACTATGGTTTCGGGAAACACAGAATCGTTGAACTACCTTGGTAACGACGGAACTTGCGACTATAGTTGGCTAACGATGCTTTTGGGAAACGCACCCCAGGGTTTTTTTTTTTTTCATTGAATCTGAAAATTACTTGATCAGCCTCCCGCGATGCTCAGCTGTGGACGATTTAAAAATGTTTGATATAAAGGTTGCTGTCCCATTTCATACAGGAATTGTTCATTAAAAAAAAAAATCGAATTATATTGTTAGTCCTAATTATATTATTAACACAAGTTCATTTAGACTATTTAACATGCCCTGTGACATTTTATCCTTTTTTACTTATAACCTCCTTTAGAATTTAAAGTTAGTTTAATAGTATTTAAATTCAAGTTTTAAAATAGGTTTTAACTGCTAAATACCAACAACCATACTGCATGTGAATAAATAAAGTGCATACTTTTCATAAAATTTCATTATTCATAAAATGCATAACGTTTCTGGTGTTTGGATTTGTACTTCAATATAATGAGCTCTAAGTTTAATAGCCCTAGACTGGTTCTCTCTCTCTCTCTCTCTGGGAGCGGAAGTGTGGTGTGGGGGGTGAGAGCGGCACGGTTTGAAGTTGTTTTCAAGTTAAAACTTATTTTTATGTGTTTTTTTTTTTTTTTTGGTTTATCACTTTTTTATTTTATGGTTTTGAAAAAGGGGGAAAAAACTACAAAAAAGTGGGGTAATTTATTGATTTGATTAGGGCCATGGCGTCTCTCCTAGGCGAGATAACGCCGGGGTTATCAATCAAAAATGGGTGCAAAGTGTTCTCGGATCAAGGTTTTACCGTAGAAGATGTACTGTTAGCAATGGGCGAGATTGTGGGGCACGAAAATATAGCATCAGCATCCAGAATGAACAAGGCAGTAGTGGTGTTTTTAAAAGATGAAAAATTCGTAAACAGCCTTGTTGAAAGGGGAATTGTTGTTGCCGATTCACTGTTGCAAGTAACGCCTTTGCGCGCACCTGCTACCAGGGTTACTATTTCAAATGCTCCGCCATTCATTTCCAACGAGCAAATTATGAAAGAACTGAGTCGCTTTGGAAAGTCTGCTGGATCCATTAAAATGTTGCCGCTCGGGTGCAAGAACGCAGCTTTAAAACATGTGCTGTCTTTTCGAAGACAAGTTTTCATGTTGTTGAACGCGCAATCTAAGGAACTGGACATCTCGTTTCGTATTCAACATGGGGACAGTTCCTATATGATTTTTGCAACAACGGATAGCTTGAGGTGTTACGAATGCAGGGATTTAGGATATAAAAAGTTCACGTGCCCGCATAAGATACAATCAGAAAATGAAAAGAACGAAATAGATAAGCAAACAGTGCAAAGTGAAAAAAGCGAAGTCAAGATAAAGAAAAAAGTCCCATAGTCGCAAAGGATGTAATGATTGCTGTGAAAAAACAAAAGATAAACGCGGTTAACGAGAACGATTCGGAGGCTACGGTATCGGCAGAGAAACCCAGCGTTATCCCTCAGCCTGGTTCTCCACCCGAGAAGAGTGCTTTAGATCCAAGCTCAAAGTCGGAGGTGAGTGAGTTTATTTCATCTATGTGAGTGTAACCCCTCTCACCCGGGTCCTCTCTGACGCTCCTCGCACTCGCTCCGAGCGGGGCTTGAACCCGGATCTTCCGGCATGGGAGGCGGACGCACTAACAAGGAGGCTAAATGGCTACAGCCACTAGCGTCTGTCGCTAGTGCATCTCTTGAGATCGGGGAGTGAGGTTTACCTGCACAGCACTGCTCGCTGGCCTCTGTTACACTCACCCCCCTAAACCTCACTCCCGTACGGGTCACGGCACCAATGTAACCCCTCTCACCCGGGTTCTCTCTGACGCTCCTCGCACTCGCTCCAAGCGGGGCTCAAACCCGGGTCTTCCGGCATGGGAGGCGGACGCACTAACAAGGAGGCTAAATGGCTGCAGCCACTAGCGTCTGTCGCTAGTGCGTCTCTTGAGATCGGGGAGTGAGGTTTACCTGCACAGCACTGCTCGCTGGCCTCTGTTACACGAGCTGGTGATAAGGCTGTAGGCACGATTGTTTTGGGGGATGTAGTGGATGTTGCTAAGGAGAAGGAATGTGTGTATGTTGAAGAGGCTGCGAGTGTTAGCGTGCTACAGAATAATGTGGTTATGGAGAGTGAAAACAGTGATGAAGACTTGGAGGATAGTGACAATTGTTCGGTTTTCTCGGAGATTGATTGTAGTCAAGCGGTGGAGGAGGTGTACTCTGTCGAAGAATTAAATGCTTTTCTGGATTTAACTAAAGGGAAAAAAGTTGATGTTGCAAAATATTTCGCAGATGTTAATAAGTTTATAAAATCCGTGGTGAAAGCACATAAATCGACGGGCTACGAGGTCATTTCAAAACAGAAACGATTTTGACTGAAAAAGTTTCTAACAAACGTACGCAAAACTCAGAAAGAAAACGCAAAATTGTCAAAATGGAAAAAAATAAAGCACATGGGTGTGGGATATAACCCAATTGTTGTTTTTCTTTTCTGTCATTTGATTTTTTCCATCTTCCCTGCCATGCAGATTCTTAGATTAGGATCATTGAACGTTAATGGGTTAAGGGATGGAGGAAAAAGAGTTTTAGTCTCTGAGTTTCTTAGGCTTAAAGACTCAGAAGTAATATTTTTACAAGAAACCCACAGTGATATAAAAAATGAATCCGAGTTAAATTTGTGGTGGGAAGAACAGTTCTGTTCAAGCCATGGCACAAATGTTAGTGCAGGTGTAGCTATTTTATTTGCAACTCATCTTAATGTTAACATTTTATCAGAAACAGAAATAGAGAGAGGACGTATTTTGATGGTGAATGCAAAAGTTGAAAATCAGATATTTGTTTTTATAAATATGTATGCTCCAAATAAAGGGGCAGATAAAATAATCATGTTTAGAAAATTAGGAGAGTTTTTAAAAAGCTACACTTTAGATGGTATGTTAATCATTGGTGGGGATTGGAATTGTTCTCTTAACTTTCTTTTAGATAGGAATAATGAAGAACCACATCCTGTATCAGCTGCTGTTTTAAAAAGTTTTATAGACAGTTTCATCGGGCGCACGTGCCTGGACCTAAGTTAACTTCCGGTCTGTGTTGTTTATATCGGTCTGGCTGCAGTGCCTTCTACAAACGCAATTAAAGGCAAGGTGATGAGTAGACTGAAGTTGGGCTCAGGTGGTTGTGCTGTGGGATGTGTTTCCCATACATTTATTTATTTTTGGAGACTCACCACAATTTTAAAACTGTTTTTTTCTTTCAAAAAGGCTTCATTGAGTAATGTTAAGTACTGCACGTTTAATAATAATAATTCCTTACATTTATATGTTTAAATATCAAAGCGAGGCACAGGTGTTTTTATATCGCTGTATTTCTGAAGGAAGACTTGCATGTTATATGCCTGATAGCAGCGTATGAGCATACCAGCTCTGCTTTGTTTACAGCTGTAACTGGGGAAACCTCTATTTCTCGCGCTTTATGTCTATGCTTTAAAACATCTACTGTTGGCAAATAATGAATTGCATTTTCATTAAGTCCGCCTGATCCACGCAGCAAACATTTTGTTTATCAAAAAATATCTACTCTAGAGGGACTTGGCTGTTGTTATTGATTCTATTTGGAAGTCTACCGGAAGTTAAGTTAGGTCCACAAATGCGCTCATTCGCAGTAACGTTTGTTTATGTTGTTGCCGTTGAAACCGTCTATAGTTCAGAATGATTTGGTAGATGTATGGAGAGACAGGAATAAAGAGGTGAAGCACTTTACATGGACCAAAGTTTCGCAGGGAAGGATAAGTGTAGCCAGACTGGACAGGTTTTATGTCAAGGGTGCTGAAAAAAAAAAGAATAATGGGGTGTGATATTGTTCCATGTTGTCTATCAGATCACAATTTTATCACAGTGAATATTGTTTTGAATCAAGCTAAATTTAAAAGTCCATATTGGAAATTGAATAATGCATTGTCGAAAGAAAAAGAGTTCATTGAGAAATTTGAAATGTTTTGGAAGGAATGGGTTTCTAAAAAAAGGATTTTGATAATTTGATACAATGGTGGGAAATAGGAAAGACACAAATAAAAATATTTTGTCAGCAGTATTCTTGTTTTTCAACAAGGAAAATAAAACAGAACATTTCTGAAATAGAACAAGAGATTTTATACATTACATCCGGAATGATTCAGGAATCTAATGCATGTTCAGCTGGCATGTTGGGTGAAAAGAAACGCGATCTAGAAGATTTGTTGCAAGTGCGGGCAAAAGGTGCCCTTAAAAGATCACGATTTATGTCTGTTCATGAGATCGATGCTCCCACTGCATATATTTTTATTTAGAAAAGGTGTCAAAACAACAAAATGAAATGTATTGTCTGACAAAACCCGATGGACAAAAGACTTTTGAGGCAAGAGAAATGAGAAAGATTGCGGTGGACTTTTACTCAAACTTGTATAGAAAGGAAGAAACGGATCCTGAATGTGTCTCACAGATTCTGCAGCAGTTGCCTTCTCTCACTAAAACACAGAGGGAGAGTTTGGACAGTTCTGTATTATTTGAGGAGTTGACTGATGCCGTTAAACAGATGAAGGCGGGAAGAGCCCCTGGAATCAATGGACTATCAGTGGACTTTTTTAAAGCTATGTGGAACTACATCGGAAAAGATTTGTATGAGGTGATCCAAGAGTGTTTTAAAGAAAAACGCCTTCCCACAAGTTGCCAACGGCCAGTATTAACATTATTACCCAAAAAGGGGGACTTGAGTGATCTTAAAAACTGGAGGCCTGTGTCAATTCTTACAACGGACTATAAGCTAATAGCTAAAGTGTTGGCAAATAGGCTGAAAACTGTATTAGGAGACATAATACATCAAGATCAATCCTACTGCATACCAGAAAGATCCATATATGATAACATTTTTATGATCAGGGACATTTTAGATTACACTAAACTACATGAAGTGAATGTTGGTTTACTGTTCCTAGACCAGGAAAAAGCATTCGATCGAGTGGATCATGGTTTTCTGTATGATACAATGACTGCTTTTGGGTTTGGAGAAGTTTTTATGTCATGGATCAAACTCTTATATATGAATGCCTCTTGTATTCTAAAAATAGGTGGTGGTTTAAGTAAACCAATAAGTTTGCTTAAAGGCATAAGACAAGGATGCCCACTATCCGGTCAGTTATACGCATTAGCAGCGGAACCACTCCTATGCATGTTGAGAAAAGAAATGTCTGGTCTAAAGGTAGATGGTAGCTGCAATGCGTTTAAGTTAACAGCATATGCAGACGACATAACTGTGATCGTGAAAGATCAAAGAGATATTGATGTTGTTACTTACAGCATCTCTTTATATGAGAGAGCGTCTTCTGCTAAACTGAACTGGAGCAAAACCCGAAGCTTTTTGGTGCACTGAAAAAGAGGAATGTGGTCATATCAATGTAAAACCTGTTATCCCTGGAAATGTAAGGTGGGAAAAAAATGGATTCAAGTTTTTATGCATCTTTTTAGGTTCAGAAGAATACCAAAGGAAAAATTGGGAAGGCGTTAATGCTAAAATTTGTAAGAGGTTATGGCATTGGATTGTACCTCAATTATCATATAGAGGGAGAGTACTGGTCATTAATAATCTTGCCGCCTCTATTTTATGACATAAATTAATTGTTTTAAATCCACCAGATGGTTTTATTAAAGCAATTCAGAGAGTGTTGGTAAATTTCTTTTGGAATGGACAACACTGGCTAAGAGAATCAGTACTGTACCTGCAGTTAAGTGAAGGAGGTCAAGGCCTCATGGACAGGTCCAAGGTCCAAGGTCGCTGCGTTCAGACTGCAGATTGTGAAAAGACTCCTATATAATCAGCCGCAGAACTGGACTGAAATAGCTTGTGCTTTATTAAGAAGAGTTGGGCGGATTAACCTGGATAGACACCTATTCTTAATGAATTTGAAGGAAGTAGATTTTAATGGACTCCCTTCTTTTTATGAATCAGTCTTAAATGTGTGGCAAATATTTATTGTTAAAAGAGAGCTGTCCGAAGTAACCCATGAGTGAGTGCTGGAAGAACCTTTGATTTTTAATCCTCTTTTATCTAGTGGGATGTTAAAATCTAAAGGTGTATGTTCAAGCTTAGTTAAAGCAGGAATATGTAAAATCGGGCAGCTTCAGTCGGGGGGCAAATGGATTGCTGCGGAAAAACTGGCCTCGAGGATTGGTGTTCATTCTGTTAGGATTGTTGAAAAATTATTAGCTGAATTGCAGGAGTGTTTTACTGTACCTGTGCAAGCAGAAATGGTTGAAACTGTTTTCCCCAGCATCAGGGTGGGTGTAAATGTAGGAGATTGGCAGGAGGCTGATGGAAGATTACTGTCTTTTAAAATACCTGAAATTGGTCATTTTGACACAATATCAAAGAAGGCATTTTATCTGGTATGCGTGAAATACTTAAATTTAAGAGCATTGCGAGATATTCCAGAGACCAAATGAACTAATTTACTTGAATCAGAGGCCTCTCCAAAAGGATGTTGGAGGACGTTGTATAAGAAACCAATTGAGAAAAGAAGTGGAGATTTGCAATGGAGGATTTCTCATTGGATTTTAGCAACAAACCGTTATAAAGTTCTCAATCTCAATCCTTTGCAAGGAGAAGAGTGTTTGTTTTGTGGGCTACCAGAAACAGTGTTTCATATATTTATTGGATGTCCCAGGCTAGCAGGAATTATGGGTGTGTTAAATAACCTGAGTAATGATTTTGGTTTTATTTTTACAAATAGTTTTTTTATTTTTGGTCCAAAATATAGCACCTCAGATAAAAGAAAAATTGTCCTGATAAATGTTTTATTTGGTATGGCAAAAATGGCAATGTGGCTGACAAGAAAGAGAAAAATGCAGTCCTATAGTGAAAATGATCCTTTGGACATGTTCAAAGCTCTGGTAAAGAGTAGGCTGGTTATGGAGTATAAGTATTATGAACTGGTGAATGATACTGATTCTTTTTTCTATTTATGGGGTGTTGAAAATGTTCTATGTAAACCCAATGAAGAGGGAGGATGTGATGTATTGCTGTAAAAGATGCTTTTTTAATTTTTTAAAGAGTTTTATAAGGTTTTGTTATTTATGTATTAAGATGTTGAAGGTGTATACATTTCTGGTATAGATTGTAATTAAAGAGATGTTAAAAGTCAAAAGTCTCTCTCTCTCTCTCTCTCTCTCTCTCTCTATTTAACAGCATTAGCTCAATAAAATGTGTCTTCCTTCAGGTAGAATTAATGTTTTCCTGCTTGCTAAATGTTGGGCTCATGATCAATAAGTTGTATTCGCCTCAATCTGAGGGTGTACTCACACTAGCCAGTTTCAACCGTGCCCGAGTGCGTTTGACCACCAAAGCGCGGTTCGTTTGACTAGTGTGAGTGCTCCGAATCGTGCCCGGGCACGGCTCGATTAGCCGGCCTGGCCCGCTTGGAAGAGGCGGGCCAGGGCACGGTTCGCATGCAGTGTGAGCGCTAACCTTGCCGGAGCACGGAAAAGGACGCGTTGCGTAACGGTTTTGCGACGCTCCAAAACCAACATGGCAGGGAAAGGGTCGCTTTGGTCTACGGCAGAGGTGCAAAACGCATAAAAACTAAAAACCGCAAAGTCCTTCTGCACTTCGGCTGGTACCTTGCAAACATCCTCATACGAGCAGCACGATTACGTGAAAATTTTCGCGCCACTAAGGCGACACATCTGTTTAACAACAGGCTGTGGACCAAACAACACAAAATTATCCACAAAGAAAACAGAGCGATGCACTCCATTGTGTTCAGAGAGCGCCGCTCTTCCTATTTATCCCGAAACCGTCGCACCATAATGACATAAGCGTGCTCCGGCACGAATGCTGAAACCCTATATGTGAGTGCAGGCCAGAGGGGGAGTGGGGAGGGGGGACAATCGTACTCGGGCCCGGTTCATGGCAACCGTGCCTAGTGTGAGTACACCCTGATTCAGTAAAGTCAAACCGCAGACAGTGAAGCTGCGTCACTGAGCGTGAGTCCCGCACGCTGTGAGGCGGGAACAGGGACCGGTCCAGCATTTAGCAATAATTATTATTAACTCTGTTTTCATTCTTGATTTTTTCAAACTACTAACACTTTGCATTTTTGAATTATGCCTTATGTGTGCCCAAATATTGAGTATTTTCTGTTTCAGCTGTTTGATAGCGCTGGTGTCTCGTGTACATATTCACTGGAAACAGCAGTCTTTCAACAGACATTCAACGTTTGCAGCGATCCACTTACTCCACATATTGTTAATTATGATTTTTTTTTCATCGATACTGAAACATGCGTGTACAACAAAGCCTATTTTACCTCACAAATAATACCTAAGCTACAAATGGACAACATCACGAATATGGAAACGGATTGCGCACACCGGACGCGCACATTCTATATGTGTGAGCTCAATTTCGCAGCAAGATGGGAGAGTTTTAACTTCATCTATTATTATTATTATTTTAAATATATGAGTTTAATTGATAAAAGCTGAGTTTTGAACGTTAATTAATGAAAATAATCTGTGTTATTATAATAAGTCTGTTATTGTTTTGTTGTATCTGTTGTCTAGGCAACTGTGCAGCTGAAAACGTAACCAAACACTTTGTAATATTTTATTTGCATGAAACAAGTGTACTGTATTTTAATTTCAGTTTATAACATCTGGGTTTTTTAATATAAAACTATGCAGATGACTCTCTGTGGCGCGGCAGAAATTTGAACAGCGTTCTGAGTCGTAGCTGGGCGCCGCAGACAGACACTGAATGGCTTCTCGTCCGGTGTGCGACCCCCTTAAGTCTGTTATTAGGCCACATTAAGCGTTCGCATTGTGTTCATAGCCATCTGCTTGCCTTGTTGTACATTACATAATAACTATATATCGAATTTGGTCTTTTAATTGAACTTAACGTATCCTAATACATTATGCCATATTAAGTGTTTGTTTTTTTCTACAGGAGGAAAACGCTTAACTAAAGACTTTGTGTATAGTAGTAGGCCTACTAATTTAGTTTTAATCGTTTAATCACAACCACAGCATCTTGTCTCCATTGGCAACATGCACAAACGTGTTGATTGCAAGTGACGTCACAGGTAGCGGAGAGTGCAAGTAGCGATTGCAAGTGGCATTGCAATTTAGTTTCTTTTTTTCTTTTCTTCACCACCTGGCTACTGTTGTAAAATGTTGAAAGGTTCAAACAAAAAGTTATCAATAAATAGAAAAAAATAATAATAAAGACTGCAAGTGACATCGCTAGCGGAAGCACAAGTGTCTGAGAGTGCAAGTCTGACAATGCAAGTCTGAGAGTGCAAGTACAAGGTTTTTGGGTTAGTTATGTGTGGCTTGTTGGAGTTGAGATAAAGGTGTGAATTGCTCTTTCATATGGACAGTGTCTTATGAGGCTTTCAAAGTTGCTGAACCGGTTTATATAGGACTGTTGTTTTGGTTAAGACAAAAAAAAAAGGTCTGTTCCCAATTAATTTTTCTAGTTCTAGTCGTCCATTTGTTATATTCAACTAATCAGAGGTTTATATTAAATTAACATAATAAAAATCGGAATATATTCCGTGCTCAAGCACATGCATTAAGTTTGCCACAAAATACATGCAGAAGTAGCCTAATAATTGTGAAAAATGAGACATTTTAATTATTTATTAATAAACAAATGTTTTCTGCAAGATGAAATTCACAGTGCTGGCTCTCTCCGACAGAGAAATACAACATTCACAGATTGTTGAATGTTGAATATTAATGCGCCCTGTCATTAATGCAAATTAATAATTTTTGCACAAATACTTGCATATGAATATTAATTCGCATTTTGCATTACAACGAAAATTATTTTTTTCATGCAATTTTCCAAAATGAAACCAAACAAGATTTGTAATGAAGATAAAATAAATAAGAATAAAAGCTGCACCTCTACCATCACACGTGCAGTGCAAATCTTGCACATATTTTACACACCTGCATTTAAATGCAGCTGCTTTTTTTTCATTAAATAATATGAAAGCAAGTAGGGTTGGGTGACGAGGCACCACTCAGGCTCCCGTAGTTCAGAGTGGCTCAACCAGAGTGGTTTTAACATGTTAAACATATTTAGCTATGGCTTGATCAGGTTATAATGACTGCAATAGTCGAGTGGGATGTTAAAGGCTATATGAGTTTGTCTGTTTCTTTTACTGATTATTTTCGGGTTAAAGCATGATTTAAACAGATAAAGCACAGTCACACGCAATCGCTTCAGCAATGCATTCAAACAAATGTAATCTTACAGTTCTACTACTGTACATTATCAGTAGGCTATTTGATTTTGAAATCTTGAAGAAATTAATCGATCTGTTTAGATAAAATAACTGACAAAAATGTACTGTTATTTTCCTCACAAACAACATTTGCACAGATGATGGGCTAGTATTAACAAAAAATAAATAATAATACAAAATAATATATAATAAAAAATAATAATAAAATAAAATAAAGGTCTTTCCAGCATTAAAGCTGCAGTACAGAACTTTTGACGCTCTAGCGGTTAATAAACAGAACTGCTTGCGTCTTGCGGAAGAACATTGTAGCCGGAGCTACTTCTGTCTGTTTATGTCTATGAAGAATCACAAAGGTACTGGGTTACTCCGCTGCGGTATCCCCGAAGCAATCTTAAATAGTCCGAATATAAACACTTATTATAGGTGTACCGTAGTGATTCAGGACAAGCTAAAAACACGGTTTGGAAAATGGATTCATGGTGTACTCGCTTATTATGTTCATTTTTCTACATTTTGAACGCAAACAAAGTTACGGACCGCAGCTCTGATTGGTTGTTTTTTACCGGGAGCGCATGACTTTCTGCAAATGGCAATAGGACCACTGGGAGGAGCCATATTATCTGTCTCATATTCTACTGTCAGGAGATAATGACAAGTTTAATAAATATATATTCCCTACAGCACCTTTAAGGTAATAACATCACAGTTTTTTTTATCATTTTGTCTCAGTTATAAGTTTATAACTATATTAAAACTTGTTTTAAAAAATTTCTTTGTAATTTGAATTATTGATTTTAAAATCGCTTTAAATCATAAAGAATGCTCCCTTTAAAATCACTTATGTTGTCAGCTAATGAAGCTCTTTTTTACATCTTTTTTTACATTTTGTTGATTATAATGAGAGAACTTGAGTTTAATCGTGAGGGTTACATGCAACAATTTCTTAATCAGTTTACAGACAAATGTTTTTCCCCAATAAGTTAAAGGACAGGTAACGAATAACAAAAATGCATGTTGTTTTATTAAAGGAAAAAATATATTTATATTGAAAATATAAATTAAAATATAGGCAAAATATATGAAAATATTGACATTTTGCATATTAATCCATGTAGCCAACCCCCCTAAAATAGGCTACCACTTTTAATGCTCCGATGCAAAGTTAACCACAATTTCTTTTGAATAATATAACGCATAATTAATATAGTATAAATAATACTGCACACATTTTAAATGTGTCAAATCTTAAATATGGTTTAATACCATGTAGATTAGAGAAAATATAATCACAGGTTCAGGCACAGGCTTGACATTTATCCTGCTTGAATTCGTTCTAAGAAATGCACATAACTTCATAAGTACCAAACTTTCATCTGTGGATATTAAATATTTTAACTACAGTGTTTTTCTTTCATTTTCCCTGACTGAAGCCCTCAAATCTAACACGTCAGTGAGGCAAAACTGACGTCTATTAGCGAAAATGTGCTTTGATGCGCTTGTTTGATAACTTGTAGTTAAAGCGCCACTCAGCGGTCAAAGGCTACAAATGCACTTTATACTGCCGCCGCAGTACGTGTGGCTGTAAAAAGGGCCTTTTGAATGTCTACTTAGTGTATGTGTATGTTTTTTTTTTTCTTTTTTGCACAGTTTGCATTTGTCTTGGTATTCAATGTGGACAGCAAATAAATAATTGTATTGTACATGGAAACTTGTTTTCCTCATTGTGCACATGGCAATAAACTCTTTGAATCCTTAATGATATGTGTCACACAAAATAGACAATAGAAGCTGGACAATTAGAACATTTTAGTCCTCTTACCCTTTCACCATCCAGGCCAGGAAGTCCAGGAACACCCTGATCACCCTGTGAAAGGCAAAAACACTTATTTATAGGCTGAAATTAACTGCACAGGGCTCCAAACAAAAAAATCAACTTAGGAGCCATTGGCTCCTATAAGAAAAAAACTTAGGCGCCAAATGATTTTTTTAGGTGCCACAGAATAAACATGTTTTATGTTATTTATTTAAATTATTTATTTTACATTTTAACTTTTTAATCATACTGATGTGTTTATGTCTCGTCTTTTGTTGACTTTATCAGCATTTTAATCCTTTTGTAGATGACCTGGGAATGAAGGTTCACTTAAAGTGGGAGCTAAATGTCTTTTCCAACTTGAAATATAGTCATGCGTTGTTTATTACACAAAATCTGTACCAATATCATGGACCATAAGCATCACTTGGCCCCTGAGTATAGTTTGGGGTCCTCCTCAATGCATCCTGTAAATGTTGTCGATGTCATACTCTCTTAATAATAAAGGTGCTTCATGATAACCATATAACTTTTTTCCCTGTCTAAATGGTTTCATAAAGAGCCTTTAACATTTGAAGACAATAACAGATTATGAAAAGGTCAGAAAGAGATTGTTCTTCAAAGAGCCATTGACTGAATGGTTCATTGTGGAACCAAAATTGTTCTTTTAAGCTCCTTTATTTTTAGGAGTGCATGTCTTTCACACTTTCAGTCTGTTTTTCTTAATTAGTAAAATTCAATTTTATAGGAGGAGTTGAATCATATAGACAACAGGTTAAGTAAAAATATAAAAATTCAATAGCTCATAAATATAGCAAAATGCTCCTCTTTATAGCTATTTTTCTAGCTGACTGATGATGGACACTGAAAGGTTACTGAGGTTAATATTACGTAGCAATGTTAACAAGCTTTACACGTTTTCCACAGTTTGAAAGTGTTGTACTGTATAATCTCTTATAAAATAGCCTACATTTTGATGTTAATTCATGTTCATTATGTACTCTAGTAGTAAAAAGTAAGGTATGATAGGTTCACGTGCTGCTTGAACTGAGGCACTACTCACGATTGCATCGAGTTAAAAACATCTCAACTTTTCAGAATCCTGCAAGCACGCACCGCAGGTCATGTGACAAGAACCAACCAATCAGCTTCATCCTTTCCGGTACCAAAGTATAAAGCTCAGCCAAGATGAAGGAACCTGGTCATAGCTGTATATGGATAGCCATTTTTAAATAAATTTAGTAACAGAGCTTCTTTAAGCGATTTTTAGTGCTGCAAATCCATTTATCCTTTGCTGAAATTTACGCGTCTCATGGAGAGAGCAGGTCATGGTTGCTTAGCAAAGGCAGACGCCTCAGGAGCGCTTCTGCCCGAGCGCTTTGAAAAGGAGAAAAAGCGGCGCCTAGCGTTTTCCACGCGTTTTTAGTCGCGATATCTGAACGGCCCCTTAAAGAGCACCAAAACTGTATTTATTGTTTGAATTTTGTTATGAATTTGGAATAATTTTAAAGCTGATACTTTGTAAATTAAAAAGTAACAAAGCACAAAGCGATTACTGGACGGCAAGTGCACTTCATATAATGTAGTTCATGCATTAACAGAATACAGCATGGACTAAGATCTTGTTAAGAAGAAGCCTTCTGATTATAAACGAGAACTGTTAACGATGTTGCCAATATCCACACAGATGACAGCTTTACCTGTTGTAGTTTGTTCAAATTATGAACGAAATAGACTCTGTTTTTCTGCACTTTCTCTTCAAGTCTACATAATTTCTCTCGCGCGCGTTTATCAGGTGTGTGTCAGCGCTGCTGCGCGGCAGATGAGGACTGTTTAAAACTCTTTTTCCCACTAAAACTTCGATACGCGTTCTCTCAATGCGCGACCATAACAAACGATGTGAATGCAAAACAATCAGGAAAAAAGGCATTACATGCAATTTTTTAAGAGATAATATGTAAATACATAGGCCTAGTCGCCAGTGGCGACCTCAGCAAAAACTTCAGTCGCATTTTAATATTTATGGTCGCAAATGCGACCGTTTTAGTCGCAGTTTGGAGCCCTGCTGCAATCACATTAGGATCTTTGACTTAACAATGTTCGAAGTCACAAACACATAAAATGCTAGACTCTCACATAAGAACCTCATTTAATTCCCCATAATGGCCACATTGTTAATAGATTAAGTTGTTACCTTCATCCCCTTTGGTCCAATTGGTCCAGGAGGCCCAGGGGGACCCTAAGTCAAAATATTAAATAAAAGAAGAACATAAGAAAAATTATAATGTGAAGATAAATGAACCAAATATTTTTTTCATTTATTTGTTTGTTTGTTTTGTAAATATGCACATAACGAATGTCAAATTACACTTGCACCACACAATGGACACATTTCTCACACATTTTCTGTTATATACAAAACATGACACTAGAGAGACTGAACAACATTCACACACTTTGATGCTTGTTATTAAATGAAGTCTTTATCTCAAGTCAGATAAAACAAATGTTAATAAAAACTATCACAGCAACACAAAAATCTTTTATCAATAAGGCACCTGTAAGAGAATTAGCAGTATTATGGGAAACATGTTTTTGAAAGTACTGAATTCATGCTGATCAAAATAAAGCACATATATAACACACAGTCAAACCAGAGATGAATTACCGTAACTGTAATAGTAGTTATCTTCTGTAGTCGGTCAGGAAGGAGGGAAGGTAAAAGATATGATTACAGTTATACATCAGACTAACCTGTGTGTTATGCTTTTTGTCTGTGACCATTACTCTTCAAGTCCCACATAAAACACTGGTGAACGTTATCCATTATGCATTGTTGGGTGTGAATTGGAATTATTTAAAAGTTAATTCAATGTGAACAGTCAGACTGAAGTTTATCCTATTTTATGTCAATCCTTACTTTCAGTCAAAATTCTTCTTAATTACTTCATCATATATTAGGAATTGAGCACTTTGGCTTGTGATATGAAAGATGTCTTAACTTACAGGTTAGAAATATGATTTCCAATGAAAGACAATAAATATGATATGATTCCTCTAACCTGAAGAGCCTCTTTGATGTTTCCATTGTAGTCTATGATTTCAGTTGTACCCTGGTCACCTTTCTCCCCAGGTTGCCCCTGTAACAATATATTAATTAATTGGGTAAATATACATTTCAGCATTGTTTTCCAGCAATTCCTGACGATTCAGAGTAAGAAACTGTTTCAAACAATTCAGTGCATGCAGGGAACTGAACAAATTATTCCACTGATTTGCCAACCAAATTAGGCTGTTTTGCCTATTGTTTGATCAAGGCTTGAACAAAATCATCAGAGTAGTGTCAGTGTATCTTGTCTGCTTATTTACTGTCTGATATTTACCAGCTGTTTCACAACCTTATGCCCTGTATTTGTGAACGATCAATAAATCTTTTTCGTTCTGGTTTCATTCTTTCAAGTACAAACTTAACCAAATTACATCACCACAAAACAACAACAACAACAACAAAACAACAACAACACAGCAATAAAATGTGCAAGAATAAAGCTAATGTACAGAACAGTGTAACATTTGCTAGTCAGAGTTGTCAAAAAATAATTTTAAACTTTACTCACTTGTGATCCTGTTTGGCCTGCATCACCTTTGTCTCCTAAATCCCCCTGTAATGGACCGATATTATATTTTAGTATTTTGAGAAAGTAATAATGTCCGCTGTTTGTTGAACTATGTAATAAATTTTATTGACAAATTTTCAAGTGTGCATGTGGGTTACAAAATAATAAGTGCTGACCTTTGAACCTTTCGGGCCTGGTGCTCCTGGTTCCCCCTGCTCTCCCTTATAATTATTTGAAAACAGTTATAGACTTATCAACACATTCAGAAGCAACATGATAAAATATCAGTTGTGTTTGTGGTCAGATTAATTATGGTCCATGTTACTGGTTGAGCAATAAGCTGATTAAAGACTGGTGCAAAAACAAATAAATGTCTTTTTTTTTTAAAGCTCCACTTGAGAATTACAGAGAGGGTTTACACCATATAAAATTTAAGACTTTGATTTTATATATATATATATATATATATACACACACACACACACACACACAGTACAGACCAAAAGTTTGGACACACCTTCTCATTCAAAGAGTTTTCATTATTTTCATGACTATGAAAATTGTAGAGTCACACTTGAAGGCATCAAGGGCTATATGACCAAGAAGGAGAGTGATGGGGTGCTGCGCCAGATGACCTGGCCTCCACAGTCACCGGACCTGAACCCAATCGAGATGGTTTAGGGGTGAGCTGGACCACATGTGAAATATTATTACAACTTAAAATAATAGTTTTCTATTTTAATATACTTAAAAAAATATATATTCCTGTGATGCAAAGCTGAATTTTCAGCATCATTACTCAAGCCTTCAGTGTCACATGTAACATCCAGTCTATCACATGATCATTTAGAAATCATTCTAATATTCTGATTTATTATGAGTGTTGGAAACAGTTCTGCTGTCTAATATATGTGATGAATAAAAGGTTAAAAAGAACTGCATTTATAAAAAAAAAAAAAAAAAAAAAAAAAATCAAATAATATATATTCTAATAATATATTTTCTTTATCACTTTTTATAAATTTAACACATCCTTGCTGAATAAAAGTATTGATTTTATAAAAAAGAAAGAAAAAGAAAACTGACCCCAAATTACTGACCAGTAGTGTGTATTGTTATTACAAAATATTTATATATTAAAATAATAGCATCTTTTTTTATTATTATTATTTGTTTTTATTCGTCAAAGTATCCTAAAAAAGTATCACATGTTCTGAAAAAAATATTAAGCAGCAGAACTGTTTCCAACTTTGATAATGAATCATCATATTAGAATGATTTCTAAAGGATCATGTGATAATGATCCTAAAAATTCAGCTTTGCATCACAGAAAAAAATGATAATTTAAAGTATAATAAATTTAAAAACAATTATTTAAAATTGTAATAATATATCTCAATATTACATTTTTCCTGTATTTTTGATCAAATAAATGCAGGCTTGATGAGCAGAAGAAATAAGCAGAATAAAAATAGTAATGTGTCCAAACTTTTGGTCTGTACTGTATATATATATATATATATATATATATATATATATATATATATATATATATATATATATATATATTATCAGAGATTGTTTATTTGAACTTTGGAAGACTGTCTCTCAATTAATGTATTTTATCTGACAGCTAGGGATTCATTATGTTTCATGTGTCTTTTGTTTATTTAGACTGGGTAAAGAACTCCTGCAGGGGCCAATTTCAATAAGGAGGTTCAGCCAACCCTGAGTTTAACCTTGAAGTCTGAGTAACTATGAGTTTAACTATGAGAAGTCATGATCAGTGGAGCTCCGAAATTAAGATTCACCATGGAAATAAATATGACCAAATAAATTGTTAATAATATGGGTTTATTTAACACTCTGCGAACCACATAAAAATGTTTATGATTCATTTGCAAAGCAAATGTATCAGCCCATATGGTATCATCTGAAAGCTTAGAGTCTTTTCTTTATAAAGAAAACAGTAAAATGAAGCTTTGAAATGTATTCATCCCCCACACAAAATTTCCGCCTAATGATTTCTAATAATTTTTACTGATTTTTAATTTTTACCTATTTTAATGTGTTTTTATATTTTTCACAAAACATTCAAGACATATATTACAATAAGGCTTTCATTCTCAGGAATTTTACTTTGTAGTTTATTTCATTGTGTGATAATAACAGATTGAGTAAATTTCAATAGAATCACAATATGAATTAAAGCTGCAAAAGCAGCGATGAACGGGCCCTCGCACCCGGGCTCACCGGCAGCGAGTGGCTTTAGTAAATAGGTGAACGGTGAGAAATATGCGTTTAAACTCATAAATATAAGTAGAATATATCAATGTTTATTCCATATATGTGCCAATCTTCCTGTTGCCAGCAGATGGCGTTATCATTATAATGGAATATTGGCCTTCAGATGTGTTTATGGCAGGACTCTTATCGAACATGTGAAGTTTGGGGAAGATTGAACATTTTATACCTAAGTTACAACAACTTAACTTGTTGTGGCGAGACATCAAATTTTGTTATGGCGTTATGGACACGCCCTTTAACAAAAACTCAAGATCTCCACAATTTAACATTGCACAGGCCTTTAGATTAGACTGACAACAAAAAATACATTAATGTCAAAAGATTTCTTGTAGTAGTTTGTCACAGCGTAAAACATGTCACTTCCTGTTGCCAGCAGGTGGCGCTATGACTATAACGGAATATGGGCATGTAGATCTGTTAAGGGCAGAAATCTTATCTAACATGTGAAGTTTGGGGAAGATTGGACATTGTATGTCAGAGTTACAGCAACCTCCTTTTTCATGGCGAAACATCAAAATTTGTCAGGCCGCCATGGACACGCCCTTTAACGAAACCTCAAGATCTCCGCAATTTAACATCCCAAAGGCCTTTAGATTTAACTGACCAAATTTGCTGTTGATCTGAATAAATCTCTAGGAGGAGTTCGTTAAAGTACAACCCCTGAAAATGGCAAAAACAACGCCAATTTTGCAGAGAAAATTCTAAATAACCGACTTCCTGTTGGGATTCGGATTTCATACCAAGAGACTTTTTTGTAGGTATTGGTGTGTTACATGTGTGTACCGATTTTTGTACATTTACGTGAAACATAGCTCGAGGCGCACACTGTTGAAAGTTTATAGGTGGCGCTATCGAGCCATTTTGCCACACCCGATGGAATATTGGCCTTCAGATATGTTCAGGCCAGGAATCTTATCACACATGTGAAGTTTGGGGAAGATCGGACATTTTATGCCTGAGTTATAACATCTTTTATTCCCATGGCGGGACATCGAACTTCGTCGCGGCGCCATGGACACGCCTTTTAACAAAAACTCAAGATCTTCACAATGTAACATTGCACAGGCCTTTAGAATAGACTGACTATAAAAAAGACATTGATGTCAAAAAATTTCTAGGAGTAGTCTGTCAAAGTGTAAAATATGTCACTTCCTGTTGCCTATAGGTGGCGCTATGACTATAACTAAATATGGGCATGTAAATATGTTTAAGCCAGGAGTCTTATTAAACATGTGAAGTATTGGGCACATTGGACATTGTATGTCTGAGTTATAGCAACTTCGTTTTTCATGGCGAATCAACGAAATTCGCCAGGCCGCCACGGACACACCCATTAACGAAAACTCTAAATCTTCACAATTTAACATCGCAAGGGCCTTTAGATTAGGCATACCAAATTTGGTGTTGATCTGAATAAATCTCTAGGAGGAGTTAGTTAAAATACAACGCATGGAAATGACAAAAATTACACAAAATTTGCTCATAAAATTAAAAATAACTGACTTCCTGTTGGGTTTAGAATGTTGGTCCAAGAGTCTTTTTTGAAGGTATTGGCGTGTTACATGTGTGTGCCGATTTTCATGCATGTACGTGAAACATAGCTCGAGGCGCACACCGTTGAACGTCTATAGGTGGCGCTGTCGAGCCATTTTGCCACACCCACTTCTGAAACCCATATCAGATGTAAATTTTCGCCAGTTCTGAGGTGTGTGCAAAGTTTCATGACTTTTTGAGTATGTTTAGGCCCTCAAAAATGCGATTCATTTTGGAGAAGTATAATAATAATTAAAGCTGCAAGCAGCGATGAACGGGCCCTCGCACCCGGGCTCACCGCCATCGTGTTGCTTTAGTAAAAAGGTGAACGTTGAGAAATATGCATTTAATGTCCTAAATATAAGTGGAATATATCAAAGTATATCCCATATATGTGCCAATCTTACCGTTGCCAGCAGGTGGCGCTATCATTATAATGGAATATTGGCCTTCAGATGTGTTCAGGCCAGGACTCTTATCGAACATGTGAAGTTTGGGGAAGATTGAACATTTTATGCTTGATTTACAACAACTTTTTTTTTTTTTTACATCAAATTTTGTCATGGCGCCATGGAAACGCCCTTTAACAAAAACTCAAGATCTCCAAAAGTTAACATTGCACAGGCCTTTAGATTAGACTGACCACAAAATATATGTTAATCTCAAAAAAATTATAGGAGTAGTTTGTCGCAGCGTAAAACATGTCACTTCCTGTTGCCAATAGGTGGCGCTATGACTATAACTGAATGTGGGCATGTAGATCTGTTAAGGGCAGAAGTTTTATCTAACATGTGAAGTTTGGGGCAGATTGGACATTGTATGTCTGAGTTACAGCAACTTCCTTTTTCATGGCGAAACATCGAAATTTGTCAGGCCGCCATGGACACGCCCTTTAATGAAATCTAAAGATCTTCGCAATTTAACATCGCAAAGGGCTTAAGATTACACTGACCAGGTTTGGTGTTGATCTGAATAAATCTCTAGGAGGAGTTCGTTAAAGTACAACCCCTGAAAATAGCAAAAACAACGCCAATTTTGCAGAGAAAATTCTAAATAACCGACTTCATGTTGGGATTCGGATTTCGTACCAAGAGACTTTTTTGTAGCTATTGGTGTGTTACATGTGTATACCGATTTTTGTACATGTACGTGAAACATAGCTCGAGGCGCACTCTGTTGAAAGTGTATAGGTGGCGCTATCGAGCCATTTTGCCACACCTGATGGAATTTTGGCCTTCAGATGTGTTCAGGCCAGGACTCTTATCACACATGTGAAGTTTGGGGAAGATCGGACATTTTATGCCTGAGTTATAAGATCTTTTATTCCCATGGCGAGACATCAAACTTCGTGACGGCGCCATGGACACACCTTTTAACGAAAACTCAAGATCTTAACAACTTAACATCGCACAGGGCTTTAGATTAGACTGACCACAAAAAATACATTGATGTCATAAAATTTCTAGGAGTAGTTCATCGCAGTGTAAAATATGTCACTTCCCGTTGCCAATAGGTGGCGCTATGACTATAATTGAATATGGGCATGTCAATCTGTTCAGGTCAGGAGTTTCATCAAACATGTGAAGTTTGGGGCAGATTGGTCATTGTATGTCTGAGTTATAGCAACTTCATTTTTCATGGCGAATCATCGAAATTCGCCAGGCCGCCACGGACACGCCCATTAACGAAAACTCAAAAGCTTCGCAATTTAACATCGCAAAGGCCTTCAGATTAGGCATACTAAATTTGGTGTTGATCTGAATGAATCTCTAGGAGGAGTTCGTTAAAATACAACGCATGGAAATGACAAAAATGACACAAAATTTGCTCATAATATTAGTAATAACCGACTTCCTGTTGGGTTTCGGATTTTGCTCCAAGAGACTTTTTTGTAGGTATTGGAGAGTTACATGTGTATACCGATTTTCATACATGTACATGAAACGTAGCTCGAGGCGCACACCGTTGAACGTGTATAGGTGGCGCTGTTGAGCCATTTTGCCACACCCACTTCTGAAACCCATATCAGTCGTAAATTTTCGCCAGTTCTGAGGTGTGTGCAAAGTTTCATGACTTTTCGAGCATGTTTAGGCCCTCAAAAATGCGATTCATTTTGGAGAAGAATAATAATAATAATAATAATAATAATAATAATAATAATAATAAACGGAGCAATTCCAAGAGGGTCCTCACACCATCGGTGCTCGGGCCCTAATTAAAGCTGCAAGCAGCGATGAACGGGCCCTCGCACCTGGGCTCACCGCCATCGTGTGGCTTTAGTAAAAAGGTGAACGTTGAGAAATATGCATTTAATGTCCTAAATATAAGTGGAATATATCAAACTATATACCATATATGTGCCAATCTTACCGTTGCCAGCAGGTGGCGCTATCATTATAATGGAATATTGGCCTTCAGATGTGTTCAGGCCAGGACTCTTATCAAACATGTGAAGTTTGGGGAAGATTGAACATTTTATGCTTGAGTTACAACAACTTCTCTTGCTGTGG
>NC_068402.1:29535097-29546082 GCF_023724105.1 Carassius gibelio | reverse complement strand
AGTAACAACAGTAACAATATTAAAACAAAAAATAACGGCAAATAACAATGTCAATAAAAAACACAATAATATTAGAATAGCACAACATATTGTGGAATACTACATTAAGACTTTATATATAGGCTTTATGAACAGATAGGTTTTGAGAGATTCTTGAAGTACTAGCATCACCTCTTGTACGACGGTTTGAGGAATATATATTCCAGATAGTACCGCCACTCCCTATATGCAGAGTACGCAGTCTTCATAGGGCACCAACTCCCAGAGGGGTCACCATCCCAGTTGCTCATAAAAAAAAAAAAAACGCGCCATTCTCCCATCCACGCTCGCGACCGCTCGGACATTTGCGGATGAATGTTCGTAATTGATGGATGGACATCTATGCCCGGGTAAAGGACATCAGCAATCCGGCACAGAAAAAAGAAAAAGAAAGTAAAAAACAAAACAAAAACAGGCATAAAGTTGGCTTGACATTGGACATTCGAGAGTCTCAAATTTAGGGACCGTCTCTAAAGTTACATGTGATATTGTTATACATTTTTCTAACGTCAGTAGCATTTGAAGAGAATGACTTACAGTCATAAAAACAACTGTAATTGTTCATCTAGGTGACAGCTATAATGCACAATTAAATTGAATGTTTGATATTTATTAAAACAAACTGTAAGTCATATGTAAATTATGCTACTTTTTCAAATGGGCTCAAACGCAAATTTGAAGCTCAATAGCATTTGAGGAAAAAGACTTGCAGTCATAAACAATTGTAATGTGTTCATTTAGGCTTCAGCTACGACTTATACATTTTTTTATATATATTAAAATAAAGTGTTACTAAAGTTATATATATTGTTCTGTATATGTGATTTCAAAGTCTAGATGGGTCGGATTAACCCTTTAACTGCCATATCCCTTAAAATTTGATTGCCAGAGGGTAACTGTAAATGCTTATGCCCGCTGGGCACAGTTTTCCCGATGCCACCGGGGTGGCGTTGCACTGAGGGCTTGAGCCCGCCATCGCTGCTTGCAGCTATATTTTTAGTTTTATCTTTGAAATATTGTACCTATTTGTGCAAAATGGTTATTATTTATTACAATACAATGTTACAGTCAACAATTAAATAAGTCTTATTGATTGATTGATTGATTGTGGCAAGTCCTGTGAAATTTTTTCCAGGGCAAGTAAAAGAAATTAAACCACTGGCCGAACCGGACCAGTAGAGAACTTATTTACCATTAAGCCCTGTTAATACAATCAAAATCAGTGTCTTAACACTTGTACACAGATCTGTAAAACACATAGGTTGCATAATGATATGCTCAAGTTAAAAACTTAAAATATGTACTTGAAAAGAAAAAAGGATGACTTTGAATAGCATAACTGTAAAATTGTAAGGAAGAGCTGATCAGGTCTTGTACATGTATTTCCTGGTCTGAAAATGACTTCCTGCTTAAACAGGAAGTAATGGATACCAAAAAAGATAGAAGTAAATGTATGTGTAAGGAGAATGTATGTGTGTGAGAAAGAGTAGAAATGTATGTATGTGAAAGGAGAATGTATGTGTGTGAGAGTAGAAATATATGTATGTGAAAGGAGAATGTAAGTGTGTGAAAGCAAGAATATATGTACGTGTAAGGAGAATGTATGTGTGTGAGAAAGAGTAGAAATGTATGTATGTGAAAGGAGAATGTATGTGTGTGAGAGTAGAAATATATGTATGTGTAAGGAGAACGTAAGTGTGTGAAAGCAAGAATATATGTATGTGAATGGAGAATGTATGTGTGTGAAAGCAATAATATATGTATGTGAATGGAGAATGTATGTGTGTGAGAGTGCCAGAATGAATTATGGCTTGCACGGCCCCTCATAACGGACTCAATGTCTTTTCACACCGGACGCGTTTGCAGTTCGCTACTCGGTACGTAAACAATCGCTGCACTGCTGCAGACGCAATGCTCCTGGAACGCAACTGGAATCCGTTAACATGGGTGTGTAAAAAAATATGCACATGGGAAAAATATGCACATGGGAACACATGGGTAAAAATTGATAGCCTGAATGCACTGTAAGTCGCTTTGGATAAAAGCGTCTGCTAAATGCATAAATTAATTAAATGTATACATATATATATATATATATATAAGTTATATATATCACAGTTTATTTCATTTGGGAATACATACGCTATTATTGCTTTGACTATAATGTTTGTGGAAATTTACTGTTTTTTTTTTCTTGTTTTTCTTGTTTTAATTCACATTGCTTCAGCGTGACAGCGCTTTGTATGGAATGACCACTCACCCTGACTTGCAGTTTGACCTAACTGACTGGCCCACTGTCAGCCCAAAACAGAGGGAGTTGCTGCATTCTATTCGAGACTTAAAGTACCAAGTCCAGATGTTAAAAGCAGAGGTGGCAGTGTTGCAACGGTGCCTTCATGACTCGATTGACCTGCAAAAAGGCATGCTGGACTGCTTAACGCAGTGGGAACATAAAGAACCTGCTACTCCACATCCAGCTCTCTAGGCCAGCACAACACCTTACGGTGTGGCTCAAGCTCTGTCGATGACTTCAAGGTCAGTGCCAATTGGTGTCTCTTACAGTCATGCACCCATGTTTACTCAGTCGCTTGCGGTGGATTCGGCTTCCATGACAAATGCACTTAACTCTATGCTTAATAAATGCATAATAAGTGTGGAGTGTCCGCCTCAATTACGGGCTAGTGGTGTGCCCTCAAGAAATGTTCATTGCTTTAAATGCTCCTTACCTGGCTTCACCACTCGTACTTGCCAAAACTGTAGTCAGAAAGTGGAGCAGCAGTTGCCTCCCAGAGTCTCTGAACATGTCAGGTGATGTTAATATAGAACCTGAAGCTGATGGCTGTGACCAGGCTTTTGGAAATGGGAATGAAATCGCTGGCTTTATCCAGATGGGAAACTTCAGGGGAGGGAGGACGTTTAGACGGGGCAATCCTCCTTCCAGAAGGTAATTGTGCCTTGTTTTCATGATGCCTCCATAAATGATCAGCTTACTTTGTGCCATATGGAGAATGTTGTTTCCTTTTCTCATTTGAATAATCCATTCAGAGTAAAGGTTAATCTTTATGGAAAAGCTTTTGATGCCACTCTTGACACTGGTGCTTCCCTATCGGCAGTGGTTGTCAAGACTATTCCTGGGGGACACACGAGTGAAACTGTGGACCGCACCTCCTATTCAGCTTGCGGATGGCGCATCCTGTTGCACACTGGGTGTCATCTGGTTGTCCTTGGGTTTCATGGGTCAGCACTTCTATCATTATTTTGCAGTTCTCCAAAGTCTTTCTTCTCCTATTATTCTTGGAATGGATTTCATGTTGAGATCTTCGGTCACACTCCATGTTCCATCCAGGACGGTGATGTTTGGAGATGAGCCAGAGCCCCTTGAGCAGTTAACCTTGCCCCCTACTGCACTTCTCCTGCTAAAAAGGAACTCATTGAGTCTCAAATCAAGGACATGCTAACCCTTTGGAGTCGATTAACGCATATACACTTTATTTGGCATTTTCTCCTGATAACCCCAAAAAGAACTTAAATTACACTTTCAGTTTTGATCATACAATTAAGTGCAATACATCAATCGAATCATTAAAGGGTCTACTTTTTGTATACAGACATAATAACAACAAAACTTTGTAGATTTATGAAAATAAATATAACAATCAAGGTGTGCTGTCTGCAGCGATCTTCATTCAGACACGAGTCATTAAAATATCTATAGAAAGCTTGACGTCTAATTTTAAACTAAACAAGTGCTGCTGAAAACAAATATTCTGTGATAATCCATATGAAAACAAAGCAATGACAGTTTTTCACGTCTCATTATATTTAATATGACCACGGCCACGCACTAAACGCACTTTTCAGATTATAATGTTTCACTGAAGTGCGGGGCTTGAATGCACACCATACTACAGATAACAAAGCAGAGACACTGTTCTTCAAGTTTTATTTTTATTTTACAGTTTGCTTCGCAATGAGAGGAATAAGACATGATTCACCCCCAAAAGATGTGATGTGGATTACCTCAGGATTTGAGATTTGGATTTCAATGTGTAAGCCAGGTTAAAGAGATGGGTCTTTAATCTAGATTTAAACTGCAAGAGTGTGTCTGCCTCCCGAACAATGTTAGGTAGGTTATTCCAGAGTTTAGGCACCAAATAGGAAAAGGATCTGCTGCCTGCAGTTGATTTTGATATTCTAGGTTTTATCAAATTTTATCAAATTGAGTTTTGAGAACGTAGCGGATTATAATGTAACAAGAGCTCATTCAAATACTGAGGTGCTAAACCATTCAGGGCTTTATAAGTAATAAGCAATATTTTAAAATCTATATGATGTTTGATAGGGAGCCAGTGCAGTGTTGACAGGACCGGGCTAATATGGTCATACCTCCTGGTTCTAGTAAGAACTCTTGGACTAGCTGTAGTTTGTTTACTAAACGTGCAAAACAACCACCCAATAAAGCATTACAATAATCTAACCTTGAGGTCACAAATGCATGGAATAACATTTCTGCATTTGACACTGAGAGCATAGGCCGTAATTTACAAATGCTAGAAACGTGGCTTTCTGTCACGGATTGCAAGAGGCGAAGACTCAAGTGCAGGCAGATGGGAAGACTTTATTTATACGTCACCAAAAATAAACAAAAACACAACTAAAACCAGCCCAAAGGGGGGAAAAACCAAAAGTTACAAGACATAGACTGAACACAGAGTAGACAGGATTCAAAGGCATTAACCGGTACCTATGTGAGACAAACAAGCCCAAAACAGAAAACACAGGAAGCTTATAAAGAAGAGGCAATCAGGTAAGCAGCTGGAACAAATTAAATCAAGGAATGAGGTAACAAGAGAACAGGTGAGTGGAGTTTAGGGGAATGGAGTCCAGTGGAAAGGGAGAAACACAGGTGGAGCAACTAAAACAATGATGAGGTAACAAGATGGTCGTGGTTAGAAAATAGACAGGAGAGAGCACGTGGCACCAAACAAACACAACACAAGCCATGTGCTCACAGAAAGACAAAGACAGAAGACTGTGACACTTTCTAAGGAAAGATTTCAATCAAATAGCACACCCAGGTTCCTAACTGATGATGAAGAATTGACAAAGCAGCCATCGTGCCTTAGACAGATTCTAGGTTATTACATGCAGAAGTTTTAGGTCCAATAAATATCACCTCTGTTTTTTTCAGAATTTAGCAGTAAGGAATTACTCGTCATTCAGTTTTTTTATATCGACAATGCATTCCATAAGTTTTTCAAATTGGTGTGTTCCACAGGGATGTTTTTTTTTTAACCTTGGATGGATTTAAACCTGTTGTACAGGACTTATAAACAGTGATAGGAAGCTTAGAATTTGCATCTTACTGGCTCTTTAAAGTTTTAGTTCTGCGCTAGATCAAACCAAACTGTTATGATTATCATAACCCAATAAGGTATTTTAAGAGATATTGTATTTATTAATAAAATGTTTATCCAAAAATAAAACGTCCTATCACTTACCTTTACTTTATATTATACATATGGCTTACAATAAGAGATGTTAAGAGACAGAATGATTCGTCATTCAGCTACTTCCTCATATAACTAATCAAATTCTCTCTTATCTCATTTTGTGTGCCAAATATATTTGTATAAATTAATTGTATTAGTAATACATAATGACTTTCAAAAGTGGAAGTAATTACCTTTATTTGTTATAATATGTATATTTTAATATGCAATAAATGTCTAACCATGAGATGTCGACCGAGTTTGGAGGCCCCCGGCTTAGCACAGTGAAAGTATTTGAAGCTTTGTTTATGAACATGGCGGTGTGCTCATACAATGACTTTAAACCGGACACTACTCTGAGCTGTTCACATTATACACATGCTCCAGATATGTAATCAGGTCCTCCCTTTTGGAATGGTAAACATGACACTATTCATCACTCACACAAATAAATCATTTAATATTTTGATCATTGAATTGTTTTTTGCTGTTCATTTTTTTTTGTTTTTGTAACACATTGCACTTCATGTGTTTACAGATTTGTGCAGAATTTGAGACATACAGAATTACCATAGGCCCATCAGAATCAACAATCTTTGCCAAACTTGATCCAGACTGCAAAACTTACAAAGATGTTTGCATACTGAAGAAGAGTCCTTGGACAAATAATGAAAACCTCTTGGTGCCCACTACACAGGTAAGAACAACTGCACTCAACACAACCTTGTATTAAAACATTGGGTCTCATTCACTAAATATGCGTAGGCACAGATTTTTGTGTGAAGTGTGCGTACGGACGTTTTCACGAATAAATCATTATTCATCAAAAACTTTCGTACTAAAATTTATTCTAAATGTACGAAAAGATTCAAGAACAACTTATACCACACGTACGCAATAATCATGTACAACCGGGGCCTTATAAGCATGTGTTAAGAACCCTATATTATTGATAAATTATAATTACAGTTCCAATATATATATATATATATATATATATATATATATATATATATATATATATATATATTAGAGGTCCAAACAACAATCACCTGATCTATCCTTATATAAACGGTGAATAATGTGTCTCATCTTATGTTTAGAGGCGTGGCACACTTGGTACTGCTTGAAGACATTGCGGTGCATGCTCTAAGGAGAGAGCACGTCTTTAGAGAGCGCACAGATATGTTCGCTGAGAGTGACGAATGGCTGTTCAGTCGCTTTAGGTTGCCCAGAGAAGTCTTCATTGATTTATGCAACTCACTGGAACCACTCCTAAGCCACATCACCAACCGCTCTCACCCTATACCACCTTATCTCCAAGCCTGTGTTATAACCCATGCTTCTTTTTCACCTGTGCCCGTTATGCCAGTGGAAACACTTTTAAATAACAAATTTTTCCTGGCTTCCACCTCCGACAGCAAAACCTCACGTTCATTATGGTTAAAGTTATTTTTCTTTGTCTTTTGTTTCGGTGCCATAATTGTCTTTCTCTGTACAAGTAACTCGTTGTGGAAAGCCCTTTTATGGAGCTGGTTTGGGTGTGAATTATGCTAATTACTGACCTCGTGTTGTGAATTAGGCGGAAAGTTCTCATCAGAAGTTCAAATGTGCGTATAAATAAGAAAATTGTATGCAAAAATTAGTGAATGAGACCCATTATTCTCTCACTGGCCACTGGAGATTGACAAAAAAAGACAGATATAATAAGATAAGGTTTATTAATACAATAAATACAAAATATGTGGTATTACTATAAACTGATAGATTTATTTTGATGCAAGGCAGGGGTGTCCAGACCTGATCTAAGAAAGCCAGTGTTCTGTGGAGTTCAGCTCTAACACACCTGCCTGGAACTTCAGGTAAGACCTTTGTTTTAAAATTCCCAAGAACCTTGAATAGCTGGTTCAGGTGTGTTTAAATGGCTAGATCACCCAAAAATAAACATGTCATTACTCACCCTCATATCGTTTCAAACCCGTAAGACCATCATTCATCTTCAGAGCACAAATTATGATATTTTTTAGGGATGCCCCGATCATGATTTTTCATGGCCGAGAAAGGGATCTGAAATTCAATTAGCCAAGCTTTGTCATTTGTTTATCCATATTGCATCTGTTTTTTATTTGTTGAACCTCAATTAAATTGTTAATCTTAATGTGGTTTGGACGTTTTTTGTATTTTTTAGTTTGGGGAACAGACACAGTCTCTATCCTGTTATATCTAGGTGAAAGAATCTCTATGTGCTGAGAATTAACTGACCTCCGTGACGTGAGGCAGCTAGCAGATGGTCGATTTAGCCAGTCTGTCTGCTTCCTGACCTGGGACCCAGTTAGTCAAGTATAAACACTAAGACTATTTGCCATATTTCTAGAGAGAAGAGCAGCACCACCCCAGGAGGGATGAAGACCATCTCTTTTCAACAGGTCTGGTCTGCCCCAAAAGCTTGTCCAACTGTCTATGAAACCATCAGGTTTCCAAGTGGGTGCATCACTGAGTGGGGAGAACCTGTTTTTGATCGGAACAGAAGAGCGGTGTTTTGACCCAAGACTATGTTGCCTCACAGTCACCCAGTTGCCCTGCTGCAGAGGGGCTCTGTTGCCAGAACCGAACAATGTACAGGAATCCCTGACAGTAGTAAATATACTATAGCTTCTGTCATGATGATTTATGACTTTGACCTTTTGACAGGTTGAATTCCGGTGACCTTATGATGGATGGGCGGAACAAATGAGTTCAAGGGTTAACCTATGACCTTTCCCACACATTGATCATATGGTTTTGACAGAAAGTTTTACCCTATTGACCTAATTAGTTCTAAATCATGGTTTTGACAGCTAGTTTTTACGGTACATGAAAGACTCCCCACGCATCGATCATATGGTTTTGACAGAAAGTTTTACCCTATTGACCTAATTAGTTCTAAATCATGGTTTTGACAGCTAGTTTTTACGGTACATGAAAGACTCCCCACGCATCGATCATGTGGTTTTGACAGAAAGTTTTACCCTATTGAAATAATTAGTTCTAAATTATAATGGTATAGGAAAGTCTCCCCACGCATCGATCATGTGGTTTTGACAGAAGCTGTTTGAACTTTGTGTTAGTTAGGTTGTTTGAAGTTTGTGCCAGTTAACTTGTTTGAAGTTTATCTCAGTTATACAGTTATGTGTGTGTGTGTGTGTGTGTGTGTGTGTGTGTGTGTGTGTGTGTGTGTGTGTGTGTGTGTGTGGTTATATGGCTTCTCCCCCCTCCCACTACATTCATGAGCAGTGTATAAATGGGATTGTTGTGTTCTACATTTATATATATATAAAACATCCTATAATTTATATGATCTAAAACAATTAAATGTTGAAAAACATTTCAGTTATATAATTTATATAATTTAAATAATATAATAATTATCATGCTAAAGTTGAAAACATTTTAGTTATTTCATATATGTGACATTCAGTTATTTCACATTTATATATATATAAAACATTATATAATTTATATAATCTAAAACACATTTTAGTTATTTCACATTTATATATAAAACATTCTATAATTTATATAATGTAAAGCAATTTAACTAAGGTTGAAAAAACATTCTGTTCTTTTAAAAAAGGTTATAAATTAAACTGTATAAAAAATATACTGAAACCGACTGTTTCAGATAAAACAAGATCCATAAAAGAGCAGAAAAAGCAGAAAAGGGATGTTTTCACACACCTTTGATCCAGCGTCTGCGTTTGCACGCCACAGTGCACACTCGTCCGAGTTTACTAACCAATCATAATATCTTCAAAGCCATTTGTTAATTAAAACCAAACGTATCTCATGCGGGACTACCATGTTTTTGACAGTTTTCTGACGGGTTCACCTATGAATTACGGTGGGCGAGCGGCTAGCATCTCTTTGTACCCCTCTCTCTCCCTCTCAGTCATTCATTCGTCCCCAAGTCTTATTTTCTTCTTTTAATGAATATAAACACATTATATATTCACAAACAATATAAAACAAAACATTTACAGTAGTTTTGTTCATCACTAAAAATATACATTTTACCAGGATCGGGGAAAACATATATAATAGGGGTGCTCCGATTACGATCGGCCCGATCGTTAATGCGCATCTCGTCAGTAAAGCCGGTTCTCTAATCAGCGGTTAATTGCATCAGGTGCATGATTTCACATAGAGCAGCTGTTACTACACAGAGCCGTTGTTAATAGAGAAGATGCACCAAAAAACGCTGAAAATGAAGTGGATTTGCGCATCTTCTCTATTAACAACGGCTCTGTGTAGTAACAGCTGCTCTATGTGAAATCACGCACCTGATGGAATTAAGGGCTCATTAGAAAACCGGCTTTACTGACGAGATGCGCATAACGATCGGCCGATCGTGATCGGAGCACCCCTAATATATAATTGAACAGAACGAAGAATACGGTCTAATTTTTTACAGTCTATGATGCCTTTAAAACCACATTACATTTCATTCCTGTAATTTTCTTCATGTTAAGCAGATTACGCAGTCAAAAAAAACTATTCATTGATCAAAATTTTAACACTATATTCATAAAGTATGTGTTATTTGACTTAATATCAACGCGTCTAATGTCCCAATCACAGCCAGGCTGTTTTGTATGAAAAAAATACTTTTATTTTGAAAATATGACGACATCCTGTGACGCATGCTTAGCTTTCCCTGCTACAATGCTATGTATAGGATTTCAGAAAAAAAACAAAAAACAATTCTGCTCCGTTAAATCGACGTTTTGCCTTCGCGTTATCCGTTTGTCATCTATGAACACGACATCGCGGTGGTGTATGCGCTCCCGGTTAGAAATGCACGGGTCTACCAGTCTTAGTGAAACAGCTTCCTCCGGTGGAATTCATACGCAAGGCATATTAATGTTTATTGTATCAGCCCTAAACCCTTCCAACGCAGTAAACGGAAGTATAACTGATCTTTTTCAAAAAGCTGTTTAATTATTTATTTTAACCGTACACCTACAGTACCACCACACAATAAAATGCTGCATGGACGTACATTTTTAATTAAATTTAGTTTAAGCGATCAATAAATAAAATATAAAATAAATAAAATATAAAATTATATATGACGGCATGTTACTAAACCGGAACATACATTTTAAACGTGTTTATCAAACTTATAAAACACATCGTGTCACGGTTTACGCTGCCTGAAGGAACACGGAGCCGAGGATAAACGAAATAAGGCTTTTATTATATCCAACACAGGGGATATCCAACATGGAGCACAGAGGTAGACACACGTTAGTAGCAAATGAAGAGACCCGACAAAACAGAACTGAAAGGACAAGGCTTATGTGCAGCGGATAATGGGGAAACACAGGTGGATGGAATCACTAAATTAACACACATGAGGAAGAGAATAGACACACCTGGGAACTAATCAAACCAAAACACGGAAAGACAGAAACT
>NC_068402.1:29520097-29530097 GCF_023724105.1 Carassius gibelio | reverse complement strand
GTTTGTCGGACCGTACGTTTTTAGGTGATCTTTGTGCGGCGTCATCCTAATAGGAATAAATGAAAATTAAGAAATTAAATTACAGTTTTTCTCTTTGAGATATTTCTTTTAGCTCAACTTTGTGTCTGTCCAAAAAAATGTGATCGCATGAAGCATCGACGCAAAAATGAAGTCTAGCTGTTTTACCCTTAAAACTATTACAACCTAAACAAATCAAACGGTACACTCGTTAAAGTTTCCACACTCTTGTGAGATACATTTTATCCATAACCTTTTGTGTATTCGAGTGACCAAATCACTGAGAAAGAGAGTATAGTGAGAAAACTAACGTTTACAACGCATATACAATTCAGAATACAATTGTTAAAGTATTTTTTTTTTGTTAAATGTTGATTTGTAAATTATATTTTTATTACTCCGTTAGATTTAGTCATCGTGTTCGGATAGCCGATGACACAATTCACATTTTTATTTTTAAGACTCCTGTAAGTCCATGCTAACTCTCGCCTGGGAAAGAGAGCGGGGTGAGCGCATTCTATTAATTTAAGAAAAATGATAAAACATTTGCCCCAAACTTTTTTATTATTTTGACAAAACACAACACGGCGACATAAAAGAATGTTATCAGTTCCTACGGCCATCTTCTTCGATTCAAATAAAGCAATATCTCTAGTGTACGTGTGTATGTGCTAAACATCTTTGCTTCTCCACTTCTCCAGATTTGTTAGATGGGCTACCGTTGTAATACAAACACATTTGAGAACTACGACGTTCTCACTTTTGTAACGGTTATAGAAAAATGCCGTACACACTTTTGCATTTCATAATTCAGTGATTTTAGCTGTTATGGTCACATAAGACAAAAATTGTCAATGTGTGACTCGTAAACATGTATAATTTTATTTATTTATTTTTACCAGAAATAGTTGACCGATCTGTTGATACGTTGTCTTGCAGTTTTCTGATGAAGAGTTTTCTCTGACTGCGGTCAAACATACACTGCCTGTTCATAGAAATTTTACAGCATAACAATATTGCCCCTACATCTAGAGCTCTTGTTCATATAGCCGATGACCATATTCACATTGTTTCAGCATTTGCCGCTTGACATTAAAGAGTAGGCCTATGCGTACTCCCCTTTGGTCGTAAGCATTATCATCTACCGTGCGCTGAGATTTTTCTGCTTTGTCCACTGTTGACGGATTTGCTAGAGGGACTATGTCGCCTTGTTGTAACGTGATTACGTTTAAGATCCATAAGATTGCACTACATTCACCTGAAAAGGTTATAGATATAGTCTTTTATACAGGAAATGTGTATCAGAATAACAATTACCTAATAGTGAAATCCACTCTTCTAAACTATTGTGAAAACTTTTAATGTTGATCTGGCCCACCAGCCGTGTCTCTTTTTCATTGTTTTTTAGATAAAGACTGTTCTCAGAGTTTGGTCAAACAGACAAAAACATGAACAAAATAGAGTACAGGATGATTGAATGATTGTCAAGAGAGTGTTTAAACTGAGATTGTGATGCACTTTAGAGCTTTTTCTGGTCTACCTGTGTCACAAAGACAAATAATAGCCACTACCTCGACTTTTAAAATGAGCCTTACCATCTTCTGTTATGACTCTTATACTTAATACAAACCCATCTACTACACTAAAGTTAGACATTAAAAGTCATGGATGTCATGGATGTGGTATTTTGATCGTATGCATCTCTAAACAGTACTTCAATTAATAAACCGCTGTTGATAAGTCGTTCATTTAAGTGAGAGGCGGGATGATTTTGACCGTTTTAGTCAGTGATCGTGCTTAAGGTCTGATCCGGAAAACGTGCTACAACTGTAACTGTGCTGTCACGTCTAAATAACCCGCTGTTCTTTAAGAAAACCTCGAGGCGAGCAGTTTCTGACATCTATTAATTCACTTCATTTTTTTCACAAACGCAAATGTTTTGTTTAGCATACATGTTAGTCTTAGTCAGTTACATAGGTGTCACGCATGAAGTTTATAGTTATTTTAAATAATTATGATAGAGTTACAGGTTTAGGTTAGTGGGGTGCCTGTAAGTGGTGAAAACTTCGAGCATCAGAGACGACGGTGTTACTCAAACAGCCCATATCTTTATCTTTTAACAAAAACTGTTGTATTACGCGTTACTAAGACAAAATCTGTAACAGCGTTCATTAATATGTTGAAATGAAAATAAACATACAAAACTTTATAATGACCGTGAGTTCAATATAGCCTAACACCGCATAGACAAATGTTTGTTCTAACGCTTTCACCCTAAAATTGCGAGATTTCTTGACTTCGGCGTGTTTAACGGACGCTAGAGCGAACTGTAAACCACACACTTTCTCATCACATTACGCTAAGAAACTGCACATGGTTAAACCTATTACACCATAAACTGTCTAAAGTTGTTAATGTACAAGCACAGTAAACTATTTCTACAAAAAATATCATTGCACTACTGTTTTTGCATATAATACATCGTTCAACAATACTTTTGCACACTCATTCGACTGTATTTATTACCGCCGTTCTCGCGTTCCTGCTGTTCGTAATGTATATATAATCTTTCATTGCTCCGTTCATAATGTACATACGATCCCTACATTGCATTCATATTTATATTCTGTATATACTCTGATCAATAGTGTATATAGCAACTACACTGTATATTCTGTATATCATAGCTTTACTTACTCTGCACCATCTTTAATGGTTGAATACGATCGAGGGTCTTTCTTCTAAAAGATAAAACAACTTCATCTAAACTTCACAGTCTATACTGTGACAAACAAACGAGCTCCTCAGCATAGATTTAAAGCAAAATCAATATTTTTTAGTTTTTATTTTTAAAACATACAGAAAGACTTTGGCATCATGTTTCATTGTGTGTGTGTGTGTGTGTGTGTGTGTGAGAGAGAGAGAGAGAGAGGGAAAGAGAGGGAGAGAGAGAGTGTGTGTGTGTGTGTGAGAGAGAGAGGGAGAGAGAGAGAGAGACAGTGTGTGTGTGTGTGTGTGTGTGTGTGTGTGTGTGTGAGGGAGAGAGAGAGAGAGAGAGAGAGAGAGAGAGAGATGGTATTAAAACTTTGAAGATCGTGCTAAAATAAGAACTTTAAAGAATCTAAAGTGATTAATGCATAACGCATCTAATATAATATAATCATATATATGATATGATATAATATGATATAAATAATTATTTATTATATAATATTATATAAAAATATAAATATTTTAGGTAATACATATCATAATTTTGTTGAATTAAGAATCAACGGACATCAGATGTAGTGGGGGTACTGATTATTCAAATATTACATAAATGTTAGCTTTGAAATAATGTACACCATTGACTTAGATCATGCGGTCTGGAACTCCACCCTCGCCTGCGCGGGGTGTGTGTGAAGCAGCCCCTCAGGTCTCACATACATTTCACTACAAGGACCTGTGAGATTCTGTTTATGATTTAATAATTTTTATTTTATTTTTTAAGCCGTAAATTTTATTTTGGGGATATTTCATTCATGTTCGGACATCTCTCACCGGTCTAAAAATGTAAGGGATAATTTTTTATATGTATCATCAGAAATGTTTATTGTATATACTATGCTATCACATTTAAAATAAGTTATCTTTTTTTAAAAAAAGAAGAGTATGGTGTGTTTTATAAGTTTGATTAACTTAAATGTTGAATACTTTTTTTTTGTTTAATGAATTGCTTTAGTAGCCTGATGTCATAAATAATTATATAATTTCCATATTATTTAACCCTGGAGTCTGAGTGGGTTTTGTGGGACTGGAGATATTTTGGCAGCCCTCAGACGTTGGTGTTTTTCATTATCCTAAAACGTATTAATGGCTAAAAGTCTGAATATCCATAATATGTGATCAGCATGATTGTACATGTCTGTAATTTTGAGAAGGCTGCGTTTATGATTAGTTTTTGTTTAAAATATGTTTAAAACGTGTTTGTATATGTTGTATAAGTATTGGTTGAATACATGATTAAAAAATTAATGATAAATTATTTGCTTTGCTTTAGTAACACATCTGTTACTGCAATGTGTTTTATAAGTTTGATAAACACGTTTAAAATGTATGTTCCGGTTTAGTAACATGCCGTCATATATAATTTTATATTTTATTTATTTTATATTTTATTTATTGATCGCTTAAAAAACTAAATTTAATTAAAAATGTACGTCCTTGCAGCATTTTATTGTGTGGTGGTATTGTAGGTGTACGGTTAAAATAAATAATTAAACAGCTTTTTGAAAAAGATCAGTTATACTTCCGTTTACTGCGTTGGAAGGGTTTAGGGCTGATACAATAATCATTAATATGCCTTGCGTATGAATTCCACCGGAGGAAGCCGTTTCACTAAGACCGGTAGACCCGTGCATTCCTAACCGGAAGCGCATACACCCCCGCGATGTCGTGTTCATAGATGACAAACGGATAACGCGATGGCAAAATGTTGATTTAACGGAGCAGAATTGTTTTTTGTTTTTTTTTCTGAAATCCTATACATAGCATTGTAGCAGGGAAAGCTAAGCATGCATCACAGGATGTCGTCATATTTTCAAAATAAAAGTATTTTTTCATACAAAACAGTCTGGCTGTGATTGGGACATTAGACGCGTTGATATTTAGTCAAATAACACATACTTTATGAATATAGTGTTAAAATTTTGATCAATGAATAGTTTTTTTTTATTTTTTATATCACTATCAGCAGATTACTGCGTAATCTGCTTAACATGAAGAAAATTACAGGAATGAAATGTAATGTGGTTTTAAAGGCATCATAGACTGTAAAAAATTAGACCATATTCTTCGTTCTGTTCAATTATAGATACGTTTGGTTTTAATTAACAAATGGCTTTGAAGATATTAAGATTGGTTAGTAAATTCCGACGAGTGTGCACTGTGGCGTGCAAACGCAGACGCTGGATCAAAGGTGTGTGAAAACATCCCTTTTCTGCTTTTTCTGCTCTTTTCTCTTTTTTATACAGTTTAATTTATAACCTTTTTTAAAAGCACAGAATGTTTTTTCAACCTTAGTTAAATTGCTTTACATTATATAAATTATAGAATCTTTTATATATAAATGTGAAATAACTAAAATGTGTTTTAGATTATATAAATTATATAATGTTTTATATATATAAATGTTAAATAATTAAAATGTGTTTTAGATTATATAAATGATATAATGTTTTATTTATATAAATGTGAAATAATTAAAATGTGTTTTCAACCTTTAATTGTTTGAGATTATATAAATTATAGGATGTTTTATATATATATATATAAATGTAGAACACACCGATCCCATTTATACACTGCTCAGGAATGTAATGGGAGGGGGGAGAACCCGTATAACCACACACACACACACATAACCGTATAACTGAGATAAACTTCAAACAAGTTAACTGGCACAAACTTCAAACAACCTAACTAACACAAAGTTCAAACAGCTTCTGTCAAAACCACATGATCGATGCGTGGGGAGTCTTTCATGTACCGTAAAAACTAGCTGTCAAAACCATGATTTAGAACTAATTAGGTCAATAGGGTAAAACTTTCTGTCAAAACCATATGATCGATGTGTGGGGAGTCTTTCATGTACCGTAAAAACTAGCTGTCAAAACCATGATTTAGAACTAATTAGGTCAATAGGGTAAAACTTTCTGTCAAAACCATATGATCGATGTGTGGGAAAGGTCATAGGTTAACCCTTGAACTCATTTGTTCCGCCCATCCATCATAAGGTCACCGGAAGTTCAACCTGTCAAAAGGTCAAAGTCATAAATCATCATGACAGAAGCTATAGTATATTTACTACTCCTGACCTAGATGCATCCAAAGCCGCATCTAGAGCCCTAACATTCTTACTGTCCTCAATTTAAGTTTGGATGCGTGTCTCTAATTCTGAAATCTTCTCTGTCAGTCGAACTATTTCCCTGCATTTCCCATATGTGAATGCCTCATCTGCGACAGAGATAGATAAACTGTACATGTGGCAAGAGGTGCAACTAACAATAGCAGGAGAAGCCATTACTCACCATGCTTGATGAAATATTCTTACCACATTTGTTTGATGAACTTGTGAAAAACTGAAGCGAGAGAGAGGAGAGGAGAAAAGAAAACAGTGATAGGTTCGAATGAAAAAGCTAATGACAAGCTAAAGAGTACTGCACTCGGATATAAAATAAAAGTGAACAATCAAAATTAATCTGATAAGATTGATCGATAATATCAGAAATTTGGTGTGAATGAAGTTATATTTTATCTCTTTAAAAAAGAGAGAGTGATAGTAAGATAAAGATTAAAGAGAAGAAAAAAAAAACAGCTACACAGAGCTACGATCAGCTACAGCAAGGCCAGCAGGCCAACAGGAAGCAGAGAAAACACTGTCCAACAGCGACACCCGCCCAAACTCACCAAGTGTGAAAGAACTGCAAGCTCAGTATGTGCAAGTGTACATTACTGTAAGAAACATTACTGTAATTCAGATTTTCTACAGTACTAACAAATAATATGTGAATGACATTTACTCTTCAGTACATACAATGTATGTGAATCAGAAGTACATACAGTAGGCCTAATTGTACCCTACAGTATAGCACTGTCTCTGTACAACTTGCAAACTTCTAAATACAGTACATTGTATTTCTACACAGACTATATTTGACTTGGAATAATTGGACAGACCCCATGAGTTCATCTTTGTTGATGAAGCAGGCTTCAATCTAACGAATAGGAGAAGGAGAGGCCGAAACATGATTAAATGGCCCAGTCCAGCGGGCCATTGTTTTAGTCCCTGGTCAACAAGGTGGCAATGTCAATATCTGTGCTGCTATCAGCAACCATGGTGTTCTGCATCACCATACACTCAGGCCATATAATACCCAGCTTCTTCTAAGATTTATTGCAAATCTAAGAGATATAATATTAGAATAGCAGGTTCAAGAGCTAAATGAGAATCCCATTCCCACCTATGTGATTGTGTGGGACAACGTCAGTTTTCACCAAGCTGCTCAGGTAAGGGAATGGTTTAACATCAATGGTCAGTTTATGAACCTGTACCTCCCTCCATGCTCGCCTTTCTTGAATCCGATTGAGGAGTTTTTCTTCTCTTGGAAATTGAAAGTTTATGATAGACAACCTTACACAAGAGTAAATCAGCTGCAAGCCATGGATTTAGCCTGTGGTGATATAGGTGAGGAATCATGTCAGGGCTAGATACGGCATACAAGAGGATTCTTCACCCATTGCCTAAGGAGGGACAATATTGCTTGTGATGTCGATGAAGTGCTCTGGCCTGACCCAGTCCAAAGACAAGAAGCACATTGATCATCACCTGTTTACTCCTTTTGATTTTTGATTTGATATTACAGTAAATTGTAGGTTGTATACTGTACAATAAACAAATTGTTTGGCCCTGAACATTGTCCTATCCATTTGTGAACGGTACTGACTGCTCAATAGATTTTGAATGGTTGCCTGTTCATATCAAGAAATAACAATAATTACAGTATCACAGAGACCAAGAACAAGTTTATGAGATGCAGGGAACAGTACTGTAAAAATAGGGGTAGAAGGAGGAAGAAAAAAAATCATGCAAAGTGCAAAGCAGAGTAATTTCTGATCAATTTTGAGCTACTATGATAGAACATGTTTTCGTCCATCCAAAGACAACTGACAGAAAAAATATGAACTTTGTTTTGAGATAAAAAATTTACTTCTCCCTGAGAACTATGTTTTTGACAAAAGTATTTTCTATTTGTTGGTGTATTGTTTACTGACTGCTTTATGTATATCATTTTGATCACTTTGTTTGTGATTTGAGAGAAGTATTTGATTTTGAACACAGGTAAAACTGTTTTGAGGCGAAAGTTTCATTTTGCAAGAGGAGTCAGAGGTTTTGTAAATGTGCTTGAAGATGAGGTTTTGTGTTCAATGTTTTCAGAAAATGGAGCAAGGTTTCAGCAATTGAGAAAAACTGTAATATTTACTTTTAATAAACACATAAATAGAAACATTTTCAGTGCTTCATTTTGCGGTAACATTTAACTTTTTGTTTAATAGAAGCTTGTGTTTAGATAGCCATGTTAATTGTTTTGAGAACAATTGAATTTCTTTGGAGATCAAATCGTGTCAAATCGACAGAGAAAACATGGAATTCTTCTGCTAAAAGTTATTTATTTTTTGAGCTGTTAATCATTGTTGTGGTTATTTTAGTTTAAAACTGAATATAATTTAACAAGAAAAATGTTAGTAATTTCACACTAAAATCACACATATTATTTACGAATTGTAGCCATGCTGTTGAACACGAAATATATAATTGTTTACATCCATTCACATATAAATGTACAGTTTCCTTCAACAGTTTACACACATTTTCAAAACGTTGCCTATTTTTTTTTTTTTTTCAAAAAGTCCAAGAATTTAAATCTATTGGTGACCTTTTCATTAGGTAGTAAGTATATGTATCTCCTTAGAATTGTGAATTATCCATATCTAGGGTATTACTATGCCATGTTGAGTATTCATCTTCTATACAAGTAGTTTTTCTTTTGAAAATCTAATAAAAGGATTGCAAGTCCAAGTCCAAGGATTGCACACACAAAAAGCAAAATGCTTCACATCTCTAGCAAAATTAAGCACTGCGTTCAGAATATCACATCTCAAAATGCATCTCAAAAGCAAACATTTCTAAACAGCTTTGCTATAATATTAATTCCTGTTAGATTTTTGTGTGTTACACAAAGAATTGTGTGCTGTGTTTGCAAAAAGTGTTTTATGAAATTTAAGGCCAAGAATTAGTAAATGGTTTTAAATAAATATTTTGTATTGTTCTATTTTTTGAGTGTCAGGAATCAGAAACTGTATGACAATTAAATATATCGTAAGCAGTTGAAAAAAAAAAAAACTGTAATGACAATGTAATGCAGTATCTTACCATTTTATAGAAGACATGAGAGACAAATGTTGTGGTAAACAGCAATATGCCACAAACACTGTCAAATTAATTTATTGAATCTTGAATATTCCTTCAATGTAGAAAACATCCCAGCAATTGCAATCATTATGTTCCTGGAATGTCAAAAAACTTTCTTTAAACTGCTTCAGGGCAATGAATGTTTAAAATGAAATATAATTAATTTGGCTTGGCTGAATTCCTAGAGCTTGCAGAGTTTAATGTAAATATAATTTACAGTGTGAGTTAACTCCTCTTGTTGGCAGTCATACAGAGCTAAGCAAACCATCATTTAGAATCACTAACCCTAAATCTGGGCATGCAACAACATGCCTGCTCTTTAGATTGCCAAAATTCTCCCCTCAAATGATACTGAGTATACACCATCCTTTTTTTTTTGCCCGTTAACATTGTCACTTTGAACATATATCATATAGGTTGGGTGACCTTATGCGCTGTTCATACGAGACACATACCAGCCAGGATTTTATTATTTCCTAAAATATCTAGATTTATGCTGTTTGCACTGTGCAGGTTGGTAGTTGTGTGACATTCAGGAGAGCTATAGAGAGCAGAGCAGATGGGTACTTATGCTTCTGAATCGCTCCTACATCTACTTTGGTGTCTTTTTTGATTGGTGCGCAGTGATGCTTCAAGTCAAATGATTATAAACGATTCTAAACCATACCTGCATATTAGTGGTCAAACTGCTTCGGATGGTTCAGGCAATATTAAAATCCTGGCCAGGACATGTCCCGTATGAATGGCATATATAGCCACCCTACATATAGGCTTCATGGATTCTGTCTTGACTTGTTTCTAATGGGAAATCAATGTAACCATATGTAACAATAAAAGTTTGTTTTTTTCTTTTTTTATCATTGATTGCATTTTATAAATAATTCAGACACTCAGTTCAGTTTAAAAAGGTTCCTTTTTTCTGTTGTTGTATGTTTTTTTTGTTTTTGTTTTTCCAAAGGCTTATAGTAA
>NC_068402.1:29472074-29519597 GCF_023724105.1 Carassius gibelio | reverse complement strand
TAGCCATGCGGTTAGTCATCAATGTTCTTTGAGCGCGGTTCCAGCGTGCCTGCCTGCTGCTACTATGCCACGATGAGAAAGAAAACAACATAGTCTCGTCAAACTTTATTTCTTTTCTTTTCCGTTTGAGAGTTTCGTGTTCTGAGTTAAGTTTTGTAACGTCCATTCAACTTCAACCAGCGAACACGACTCTGCACTTTCAGCCAACGCCCAACCACGGGCTTCCCAAGACGTCACTTCAGCCACTACTGAACTTCCAGCCAATCAGCGACACCGGGATACCCCTTTCAACTGGAGTCCCTTTCACAGCAAACGAAGGCAACGTATTCCCAGATATTTGTTGTGCTGGTGTATCTAATATAATTTTAACCCCATTGAGGAACTCAATGCGAGCGCTAATTACGTGATTGATGGTCGTTCATGTCTATGAAATTTAACGTATTGCTGTTAACTTGGGATTCCATATTTCCATTCTCTTGAAACTCATCTTTCCCTAACTTTCGACCTTCCTGCAACTTGTGTGAATGTGTGTGTGCGTGCGTTTATGTGTTAGATTAGTTTATATGTCTTAGATTTATCTAATAAAGCCTTATTCATATTGAAAAGAGAAGTATCTTGTGTTTTGTGCTTACAAGTTAATGTCTTAAACTGCCGATCTTGTTACTGTGCTAATTGATAGTGTTTTCACTATAGTTTGGATATTAGTATCCAGCGCAGATTTGATGTTAAACGGCTCGTTCACTGAACCGCAGGCGCGTCTCCGTGAACAGCCGTGAAACAGTGATTCTGTTCAAATTCCCTTTAAAATCTTAAATGATTCCCTTTGAGCTAAATTGACCTGTTTCCCTTACATTTATAATGGTGGAGAATGCGTGCAGTTTAATCTAAATTGTGAGCATAAACCAAGTTATTTAATCTTTGATTTTGCTAAAGGAATGAAAGATGAGAAGCATGCGAGACCTGAGTATGTGTGTGTGTTTGCGTGACGTAAGCAGCGCGCGCCCTCCCGCTTGAATGAAAGGAACTAGAGGAGACTTTAACTCGAGTCCGTCTCCCCGTTGTTAACAGCAGTAAGTGAACTTAAAAGTAAACATCTGAGAACGTACAATAAGGTAGAAATTGAGCGTGTTCCTCATTTGTGTAATGCCTTGTTTTATAGCTGATTTGATTTCACTGCGTGTTCCAGTGTCTCAAACGCTATCTCAGTCACTGTTTGCTGAACGGAGCTAAACTGTTAGTGTTTCAAAAGGGATATAAATCGGTGAATAAAGAATAGTTTTGAGCGGGTTCCTCAATCTATTTATCAAAGTCCCCGTATTCATATTTCATATAGTTTGATTGCCAGTGCGTGTTCCACTGCCGAATCAAATTTGATATTCGACTCCCCTAAGTTAACGTTAAACATTAGAGAACAATGTTTGCCCATTTGTATCCGTTCACAAAGTGAATGCAATCTCGCGTAACACTGCGTGTGTCCGAGAGTAATTTGAATGGGAGTGTTTTAAAAGCTTGATCAAGTAAATTTTAACTGTGTACCAACAGCGAAGGAAAACTTTTATGTTTGTGTCCAGAAAAACTGGCACGGAGAATCAAATTGCTGAGATTGATATAATAACTACAGCAGGAAGCTGCTATTTGAATTAAGATAAATTTAACTCTATACAAACTGAGAGTTTAAGTGCCACATCGCAAAACCAACTGAAAGGCGGTGTTGTTATTTGTACAGTGTTGAAATGAGCCGACATTTCATGTAACATGCTTAACTGTATTTGCAACAATGCAACGATTCATGTGCTAATCCACTAGAATGTGTTTTGGTTGCCATAGTGACGACCGTGACCCGGAAGCCTAACGTACTTCCGGAGCAACTCTGAACTGTGCACGCGCAGTGCACAAACTCCGCGGTGTCGCTAAGCTAACGAAACCATTGCATTTACATTGAAGTCTATACTAAAGCCACTAGCCTCAAAGGTTAGCCGTTAGCATTACCATCCAGTGGTAGAATAATGTGTGTTTGGGCAACGCTGACGTGATTTAACCATTTTAAACATCTTAACTAACTTGTTAGTCCCTTTCTTTTTATCGCTCTCTTTTCTCACTAGACCACTTATTTTCATTTTACTAGAAAGGGAAATACTGACTCACAATTATTAATTGTCAAATTGAAATTTAATTGAAACATTAAATTTATTTTGAACCATTTAAAATTTCCCTCTCAGGTCATTTCATATGATCTTTTATTTCTAGTATTCTCTTTTGGGTCTAATTATTTTAGGAATGAATAAGCCTTGAACTTTGGAAGTTAAGTAAACTTATTCTTCCTAATTTATTTATTACCCATCTGAATATATGCTATTCAGACCTTCACTTATTTGAATGCGTTTTACCCCTCTTCCTGTTTTGGTTATACACTTAACCACTATTGTTTTACGTATTGATTTCCTCCTTTTAATTTCATGTTTGCATATTTTGCCCATTTATTAATTTTTTTAATTTTCCTATTTCTTACCATTTCTTTTGTGTATCCTAGCCTGGGAACGACAAACCTGAGCCCTAAAAGGAGACATTGTTATCCCTCACTACGAGTTCAAATAAATTAGAAAGACAACTCTCTTTCACTTAAAGTTTATTTTGTTTGATTAGTTGTGTAGCAACTAACACAACGCTCTCCTTGTAGTTGAGATAACCGCTACTGAGACTTACCATCTCCTTCCTCTCTCTCCTTTACTTTCCTCTTCTCTTTTTACATTTGTAGGACATGTAAGAACCATCAATCAATTCTAAGTGAAGTAAATACACAATCGTGCCAAAGACGACGAATCATCCTTATGAATTTGATTGTAATCATCCTCTCATTTGTTCTTCCTAACCTCCCTACATTTGGAAACGCAATCCAAGTTTTAGCATCTCATCCAACTTTGAGATCAATTTAATAGAGATACGTGTTGAACAACTGTCGCCTTCGCAGCCTCCCTGGTGCGCATACCAACTGAAAGGTGTACGGTGTCAATCCTGTCAGACTAAGAAAAGAGATATCAGAATTATTATTGTATTCTTTTGTCCAAAGCAAGAAATATAATAATAGTGTTTACGTTTTTGATAACATTTAATTGGAAAAAATAATTTTCCCCATTTGAAAAACAGAAATTTTGCTTGTCATTTGAATTTGTTTTTCACCTCTGTCTCTTTTTTTCCTCTTCCTCATTAGAGTGACAAAGTCTTCGCATCTCTAGTCTACTTAGACACCCTGAGACCAACACAGTCATCACCACATTTCACTAGTGGTTCACAATCACTGATACAACACTTAGTTGTCCCACCACACATAGGCTTTTACTCCACACAGATCTGTGTCAGTCTCTCTTCTCCCCAGCGTGCCAACATGCCGCAGACTGCAGACCCCATTTCCCATGGGGAAGATGTGAACATTTGGCTGAGAGGCATAACAGACAGCCTCACTCCAAAGACATTTGAACTGTTATTATTTTTAATAATAATCCTAATCCTGAGAAGATTCCTGACACAAGATTCAAGCCAGAACAACAACCACGAGGAGCTAGTCAAGATCACGAGCTCACTAAGCTATGCCTTCACAACCCAGCTGAAACTGAGCGACAAGCACATCACCCACCTTCAAGAGGAGCTGACAGGTGCTCAACGTCGCATAGACAAGCTGGAAGTGAAAGTTCAAGATCAACTCAAAGCACCCAGCGAGAGGGAGCAGGATACAACAGAACAAGTTATGAAGCTCCAAGCAGCCCTGGCAGCAGCTCAGCTCGACCAGCAACATGCAACGGCTGCTCAGAAAGACCTGGTAAACAGACTCCAGTATGCCGAACAGCTACTGGAGAAAGCCAAGATAGACATCAGAAACAAGAATTCTGAAATCAGTGCTTTGAAAGACCACCTTGAAAGGTACAGAAATGAAATGGACAATCTGACCCAACAACTAGATGATACCAACGATGAGCTCTACCTGGTCAGAAAAGAACTCCAAAATGCTTACAAGCACAAACTAGAGCCAAGGAAAGAGAAACATCTCTTAACCTCATCACTGCTGAGCAGAGCAGAGTCCCACGTCCAAGAACTGGCATATGACGAAAGGAGCGAAGGGCCACAACCCAAAACCTCACCTGCCTTCGCCACACAACCCTTTCCTGCCAACGAAAGAAAACCTCCCGTCCAAGGCCTTGAAGCTGCACACGGGATGACAATCAAAGACCTCAACAAGCTGTCTAAAAACATCAGCAGGTTCAACCCGAACTCCACAGAGAGCCCCGACATCCAAGCTTATCTGCGAGATATCGAATTTCATCTGGAAGTGAGACCTCATGTGACTGACAGAGACTGGTTATACCTCCTTAGAGCCACGTCCAGTCCCGAGGTACGAAACTTTCTAGATCGACAGCCCAGTCAAACCAAGTCAAACTACCAGCGACTTCGTGAGGTCCTGATTAAAGAGTTTACAGACCCAGAGTCTGAACATGGACTGTTAACTGCCTTGGAAACCAAACAAGGTCGTCAAGAGACTCCACAAGCTTACTACAACCGACTCCGACAATCCTACTTTGGTGCACACAACAACTCTGACCTTGAAGAGGATGTGAACTTCAAAACCCTCTTCCTAAAGAATCTGCACCCTGGAGTCAGTCACCATCTAGGTGTCATGGCCTGTCCGAACTCCATGACCATCCAACAGTTGCGTGACCTAACACAGAAGGCCTATAACAAGCAGAAGTTGGCCTCAAAGAAAGGTAACAAAACATCCACACTCTTGAACTCTGTCAACAAAGACTCAAGCCTTGCACTGGACGACACCCAGTGGCATCACAACACCAGAGTCTTCCATCAAGAGCACAGAGAACGTGACGCCCATATCCACGACCGCTTTCAGCCCAACTGCTGGAAAAATCCATGGGACCAGCCACGCTTCTCAAGAAACCAAAAGGATAACATCTGGAAACCTAACCAGATATCCAAAGGTAATCACCTGACTCATCCAAGAACAACTCGTGTGGGTAAGCGACAACAAAACCCACCTCAGCACCACTCAGACATGCACAGTGCTGAGTATGCACAAGAACATGACCGCTTACCATTAGAAGACACGGAACAAGTCATGGAACAACTAAGAGAGTTCCTTCAAGACAATTTACATGCATATGACCACAAAGTTGAGTCATGCTCGCTGTGACCAGCGACAGAACGGAAGGCCGGTGATCACCTGGTGCACCACATCAGAGATGACAAGCACCTGTTCAACAACAACCCAGAATGAACAAGTCTTTAACGGCCAACTGTTGATGAAAAATCTGAGGTACTAAAGGACATCACCTCAGTCACTAACAAACTGTCAAATGAACTCCAACTCCAAGTTCCAAATTCCCTGTCTGTGCAACAGCAACCACCAGAGCACAGAAGGTCAGAAAGTCTGCTACAGCCAGAAGGCATCACAAGAAGAATGCAACATAGGAGACAAGTTTTGCAACTCAGCTTCACACAGCCATGCCAAACTGCCTCCGACTGCGTGCTAAAGAACTTCCTGCCTTGCTGGACTGACCCCTCATTAGACCATGGACACGCCCTCATCCAAGCCAAGGATGCAGAGAGCCAGTCTTCAGTGACATGCTAGAAAAAGGGGGGAGACAACACAGACTTGAACAGATCTGACCACACATGCACTACACCAGTAACACACAACATTACCTACACCCAGAGGTAAACACATCTACTGATAACACAGTCAACAAACATATTCTTCCCACAGGTAGAATATCCAACTTTTAGCGTAACAAAGTTACACATACCCACCATGAAGAAACATGCAGCCATCCTCACAATAGGTAGAACACCTGACACTAAGTTAAGGTTCACGACACACTAGCTGGACCTGACATCCTAGCTCAATAGTAGTTGTAACACATGCTAGGAAAACCCACAGCAGCCTTGTTTTGTTTTGTTCTTCTTTTACCTATCCTTCTCCTTCCCCTCTTTCCTGAGTAGGTGAAACGCCTAGACACCCTGCGAGGGTCGAAGGTCTGATATTAGGATTGACTCGCAACACCTAATATCCGCCAGCCACTCTAAGCTCCATGCATGATAGGTCAATTCATTGAATTGAAAATGAAATTACTAGAAAACTAATGGTAAACATGTAAAGTAAGACAACCTAGAAGAACCAAACAAAGTTAACCACAAATTTGATTGATGAATCAAAATAAAAACAATTTCCAAGACGATCTAAACTATCCTCAATGTGCTAAACTACATTGACTAATTGAACGTAACCACGTGTACCTAAATAACCTGATGCCTGCACCAGTACAGTAACTGTCATGGAGGTGTTGTCTTGCTGTTTGCTGTGTTTGTCTGCTTCTTCTGCCTTTGTTTCTCCAGCGATCGACGATGTCTTCACCTAAACACCTCGCCGATCGAAAGGGGGATATATGTAGCAGAAATGAGTCAAATCAGACAAATCAAAGAGTCTATCAGAGCTGTATGCATTGAAACATGAGCTGAATTCCTCAGGAAGTCATAAATCAGTTCTAGTGCCACAAGAACCAAGCAAGATAACCAACCAACCAACTTGTTCACACAACAGCTTTCAACATTAACACCAATAGAACAATTATTAACAATTTTAATTCGAAGAAGAGATTGTCAAATTTATTGTTCGTGATTGAAATGCAACGCTGGACATCACATGTAAACCCAGGAGATCAAGTTAAATACTTGCATTGACTTCCCCCCCCAGCCAGTGAAACCAGACTGAAATTCCTAAGGGGGAAGGGCTTTAAACCTTTGTCTTCACAGAAAAGTCCTTTGCCAGAGAATGGCAAAGAAACCCTTTTTATACATTATATATGGACCAGAATGAACTCAAAAAAGACTTATGAATGAATCATTCCATTGCTTAACTCCATATTCATTTACGTGTAACCCACACATTTAACTATCATGTATAATCACTTATTGTGTATGTCTTTTGATAACTATAGGATACCTAGTCATGTCTAGTATTGAAATAATCGCATTTTCTTGCTTGATATTGTCCTGACAATCATTTATTTGTAAAATATATCATAATCATGTTATAGGAATCATGTCCAAAATTAGACCCTGTGAGGCAAGAACCACATGCTTGGTAAGATAAACAAATGATTTATGATACCCACCCCAAGAACATATCTGATTGGTCAAGGCAACATTTGAGGGGTGGCCAACAGGAAAGTTTAAATACTTTGGATACGATTACATTTTTGCTTTTAGTTCTAGTCTAGCTGCTGCTATTAGCCATGTCGGCTTTTAGTTCTAGCATTGCTTGTGCTATCAGTCATGCCTTGCTTTTAGTCTGCTTTTAGTTCTAGTCTAGCTGCTGCTATTAGCCATGTCGGCTTTTAGTCTAGCATTGCTTGTGCTATCAGTCATGCGGGCTTTTAGTCTGCTTTTAGTTCCAGCCTTGCTCGTGCTATCAGTCATGCCTGCTCTTAGCTTTTAGCTTGTAGCTTTGCTACCTAGCTTTAGCTTTTAGCATCTAGCCATGCGGTTAGTCATCAATGTTCTTTGAGCGCGGTTCCAGCGTGCCTGCCTGCTGCTACTATGCCACGATGAGAAAGAAAACAGCATAGTCTCGTCAAACTTTATTTCTTTTCTTTTCCGTTTGAGAGTTTCGTGTTCTGAGTTAAGTTTTGTAACGTCCATTCAACTTCAACCAGCGAACACGACTCTGCACTTTCAGCCAACGCCCAACCACGGGCTTCCCAAGACGTCACTTCAGCCACTACTGAACTTCCAGCCAATCAGCGACACCGGGATACCCCTTTCAACTGGAGTCCCTTTCACAGCAAACGAAGGCAACGTATTCCCAGATATTTGTTGTGCTGGTGTATCTAATATAATTTTAACCCCATTGAGGAACTCAATGCGAGCGCTAATTACGTGATTGATGGTCGTTCATGTCTATGCAATTTAACGTATTGCTGTTAACTTGGGATTCCATATTTCCATTCTCTTGAAACTCATCTTTCCCTAACTTTCGACCTTCCTGCAACTTGTGTGAATGTGTGTGTGCGTGCGTTTATGTGTTAGATTAGTTTATATGTCTTAGATTTATCTAATAAAGCCTTATTCATATTGAAAAGAGAAGTATCTTGTGTTTTGTGCTTACAAGTTAATGTCTTAAACTGCCGATCTTGTTACTGTGCTAATTGATAGTGTTTTCACTATAGTTTGGATATTAGTATCCAGCGCAGATTTGATGTTAAACGGCTCGTTCACTGAACCGCAGGCGCGTCTCCGTGAACAGCCGTGAAACAGTGATTCTGTTCAAATTCCCTTTAAAATCTTAAATGATTCCCTTTGAGCTAAATTGACCTGTTTCCCTTACAACTTCCTTCGTTATCCTGTCTATATAAACCGTCTGTTTTCTGTCTGTGTCATGGAGTCCTTATTTTCCGTCACTCAGTTTCCTCGTGTTCCCTTGTAGTTTCTAGTTTTGAGTTTCTTGTTTTCTGTTTGTTTTCTTTCTGGACTGATTTATGGTTATGACCTCTTGCCTGTTTGGATTCTGAATTTTGGATTACCCAATAAACACACTGCTTTTGGATCTCTCGTCTCCTGTGTCCTATCGTTACAGAAGGACTCCATCAAGATCAGATACAGCGGTGTGGGATTTTGTGTCCGTTCCCCAGCCAGCATGGAGGAGTGAAGTGACATTCAGCCAAGTATGGTGACCCATACTCAGAATTTGTGCTCTGCATTTAACCCATCCGAAATGCACACACACAGAGCAGTGAACACACACACACACTGTGAGCACACACCCGGAGCAGTGGGCAGCCATTTATGCTGCGGCGCCCGGGGAGCAGTTGGGGGTTCGATGCCTTGCTCAAGGGCACCTAAGTCGTGGTATTGAAGGTGGAGAGAGAACTGTTCATGCACTCCCCCCACCCACAATTCCGTCCGGCCTGAGACTAGAACCCACAACCCTTCGATTGGGAGTCCAACCCTCTAACCATTAGGCCACAACTCCCCCAGGAGGAGTTGTGGAGGAAGAGATTCCTAAAATTAACCACCCTCCGTCAAAAGGGGAATGAGGTGGGTGGTGTGGCACAAGAGTTCTGGACCTTGAAGGTAAGATTGGGATGTGGCCTTGAAAGACTTTTTTAACGTCCGTCTGGACAACCCTCTGTCGGAGAGTGAAATGAATGAGCTGGAGGTCTTTGATTTTTGGGGGTTCATACTGTACCTGCAACATCGGTCTCAGTGGGATACCCCAGCCACACCTGTCTCTCCAGGTGGGATGGCTGACTCTAGGCCAGGGTCTACAGACAGGAGGACCGCCAGCCCAGCGCCACCGCAAACGGTGGTTGCCAGCCCAGCATCACCGCACTAGATGGCCGCCAGCCCAGTGCCACTGTGCAAGGTGGCCGCCAGAGGTGACCCTCCTGAGTCGAGTCAGGTTCCCGTGGACCCTCGAGAGTCGAGTCAGGTTCCCGTGGACCCTCGAGAGTCGAGTCAGGTTCCCGTGGACCCCTCGAGAGTCGAGTCAGGTTCCCGTGGACCCTCGAGAGTCGAGTCAGGTTCCCGTGGACCCTCGAGAGTCGAGACGGGTCACCGTTGACCCTCGAGAGTCGAGTCAGGTCAAGTCACCGTGGACCCTCCCGAGTCAGGTCAAGTCACCATTAACACTCATGATTTAAGCACTACCACAGTTAGACCTCAGGAATCAAGTCAAGTCACCGTTGATCTTCATGGGCAAAGTCAAGTCACCAGTGTTCTTCATGGGCAAAGTCAAGTCACCAATGATCTTCATGAGCAGAGTCAAGTCACTGTTGATCTTCCTGAATCCAGTCAAAACACCACGGACTTGATCTCCTGTGCCATCGTTCCCACTTTGGTGGTCTTCGGCGCCGCCCTGGTGGGCTTCTGTCTCGACAGCACGGATGTGGTGGTCTTCTGCGCCACCCTGGTGGGCTTCTGTCTCGAACGCATGGTTCCAGTTCCACCTAATCCACCCTGGATACTTGCCCTGTCGGCTAGGCCCTGGGCCCCTGGACATTCTGTTCCCTCCTGGTCTTGTGTTTTGTTTCTTGTTTTTTTTTTTTTCTGTTTCCCTCTATGGACCTGGCCCTCCGTCCCTCCCCCTTATCCCCCACCGGTCCTCCTTCCTCCTGGTCTCCTTGTTGTTGTTTTTGTTTTTTGCACTTCCTGTCTCTGTTTCGCTCTGTGGACCTGGCCCTCTGTCCATCCCCCTGATCCTCCGCCGGTCCACCTCCCTCTTGGTCTCCTTGTTTTTGTTTTTTTGCTTCCTGTCTCTGTTTCCCTCTATTGCCTGGTCCTCCGTCCCTCCCCCTGGTCCTCCGCTGGTCCACCTCCCACCTGGTCTCTGTGTTCCTTGGTTTGTTCTTGTGTTTAGGTGGAGCATCTGGTAGCTACTCCGTAGAGGAGGGGGTAATGTCACGGTTTCTGGTCTGTTTCCCTGGGTGTCCACTAGTGGTCTCACTTCCCCATAGGCACCTAACCGCAGGCACTACATTTCGAACATAGCTTTGTCCCTTCATCACAGTTAATTGCACAACTGCTATTGCACTCAGCTGTCTCAACTTCCTTCGTTATCCTGTCTATATAAACCGTCTGTTTTCTGTCTGTGTCATGGAGTCCTTATTTTCCATCACTCAGTTTCCTCGTGTTCCCTTGCAGTTTCTAGTTTCGAGTTCCTTGTTTTCTGTTTGTTTTGTTTCTGGACTGATTTATGGTTATGACCGCTTGCTTGTTTGAATTCTGAATTTTGGATTACCCAATAAACACACTGCTTTTGGATCTCTCGTCTCTTGTGTCCTATCGTTACACAGTCACACTCTTTTAAAGCAAACATTTCATTAGGTATTTATCATTGACATTACAGTTTGCACTGGAAAAGTGCAAAGAAAACCAAGATACATAATTTTGAATTTTAAGAAATGTAGACAGGTAGACAGTACAGGTGCTTCTCAATAAATTAGAATGTCATGGAAAAGTTAATTCCAGTATTGACATGGAGGATTATAATGTAACAAGAGGTCGCTCAAATACTGAGAGCAATATTTTAATATCTATACAATGCTTGATAGGGAGACAGTGCAGTGTTGACAGGACCAGGCTTATATGGTCATACTTCCTGGTTCTAGTAAGAACTCTTACTAGAAAGTGATAGCTAAAAATCCTGTTATCATTTACTTATCCTCATGTCGTTCCAAACATGTATGACGTTTTTCTATGAAACACAAAAATGATATCTGATTTCCGCATACAACAAATAATAGTTTAGACTCATACTTTCTTAAAAGTGTTTTCTTTCTTAGTGTTCATGTAGCTCAAGTGATAGAGCATTGCGTTAGCAAGCAAGCGCAAGGTTGGGGGTTCGATTCCCTGGGAACACATGATAGGTAAAAACTGATAGCTTGAATGCTAGGGGTGTAACGATTCACTCGTTTTCTCGATGCATCGATTACAAACCCTGACGATTCATATGCATCAATCTTGAAACATGATTTTTGAATCGTGAAACGCCAATCTCGGACAGTAATCGATTCAAAACGCTAAGAATCAAATGAATCACGGTTTCCATAGCGATTCAGTGCTTTCAAAATATATACTCATTAAATTACTACATGCACAAATTAATGGAGACCTTGGACAGTGTTCGAGCCTCTTATCTGTCCTTCACGTGCTCCACTGTTTACCGTCTGAGACTGTCACAGGATTGCGCTCGCACTCCATTCGTCTCTGATGCAGCTGATGACGTGTGATCTCTCCTCAAAACTCGTGGCCAGTAATAGTAAAATGAAGTAGTTTTTTTCTGTAGTTTGTCAATGGCTCTCTGCATCTTACCAACGGCGTTACCTGAGCAGTCGAAAGCTGCGTATTTATTTCATGGTCGGAGCAGAAATGTCAGTGTCTAAATCATACGCACAGTTCCATTGAATGATAAATGTGTTTAAACAATACGGATGAACCGAATGTATGAAGGAAACTGTTAAAATAACCACAGCATGAACAATGACCTTGAAATGAGTGCGAGGTTTATCTGAAAGTAGCGTTTGTAGCTTTAGCAAACAGACATCTGGCGCGTTTTCTCTCAGAATCATCATTCGCTGATGGAGAGGAAAAGTTAAATAGCTACTATAGCATTTTATTTTCTGAAAATTAGATAAAGAAGTTTTCACACTGAAAGAAAAGTGATCTCTCTCTCATAGACGTGCCAGGCTTTATCTGCAGCTAAACTGAATTTATTACATTACAGAAACTATAAAGTATATTTTTTCCCTTATTCTGTGCAGAAAATTAAAATAATTGATAATTAAATGTAGCCTAGTATATAAATCAATCATAAAATTGCCATTTGGAATAAATTATCGATAACAAATGATTGATTATTGTGCAGCAGTGTATTTGATTTCTTGCAGCTAATTAAACATAATAAAAAAGAAGAGAATTCCTTAAAAAAAATAATAATTAAATAAATAAATAATAATAATTATGATAATACATAGGCTACATACATAAAACAATTGTATTTGATATTTCTGTCACTTCTGAAATGATGGCTACGCCCCTGGTGTGACAAAATGTTAGCTTATACATAATACTCTTATAGCTCTTTTTTGTTATCTTTATCTCGGCTTACATAAATTTTTACGTATGCCATGTCATGCCATACCAACATTAAACTAGCATATAACAATGGACAAAAAGTTTTTTGTTTGTTTTTTTTTTTTTACCTATGGTTCTCTAACCATAAAGGCTACTGTAATTTGCCCCCTGATTTAGCATTTAAAGAATCCTGTGAATGCATTTAAAGAGTGCAGAATCGAAACATTATAATCGAATCAAATCTAATTTAATTGTGAATCAAATCGAATTGAATCGTTTAAATTTCCAGAAATCGTTCTTGAATCGAAGCGAAAACCTATTTTATGTGAATCGAATCGAATCGCTGCCTACCCAAAGATTCACAGCCCTATTGAATGCACTGTAAGTGGCTTTGGATAAAAGCGTCTGCTAAATGCATATATTTAATTTAAAAGTATTGTTTTTGTGTTTGCTGAAGAAAGAACCCAGACAGTAACCAGTGTTGGCCCATATCTGGCCTGCATGGATTTCACGCAAGCCAGAGGTGTGCCGGATCTGGGCCAACACTATGTTGCTGTCTGGGAATGACATACAAGTTTGGAATGACATCAAGGAGACATTTCCTTTCTAAACACCATTGACCGATAGATATAATATAAAGCTTTACTAAAATTGTTTGGGAGGCAGACACACTCTTGAAATTTAAATCTAGATTAAAGACCCATCTCTTTAACCTGGTTTACACATAATACTCTAATGTGCTTCTAATATCCAAATCCGTTGTATCCAGATCAGAGAGTCACTGCAGTCACCCGGATCCAGTACGTATCCAGACCAGATGGTGAATCAGCACCTAGAAATGTGGTTTTATTAGCAAAGTTCGGCAGGAGTACGATCAGATAATCATCCAGTTTGGCACAGGTGCATCTCGTTTAGCTAATCATCTTAACTAGCACGCAAACGTATATATCCAGTCTTCCTACCTCCTATCCCTCCTGTTTTTTGGTCATGGACAGTTGGTCAGCATTCGGTTCGCTTTGTCTGTCATCTTATCACAGACCCAATTTTCCTTCCAACGAAGATATACCGGGGATTTTTCAGATCTGCTGCTTTTTTTTTGCCACCAAACACGGCCGCTGAACACCAACAAGCGTCAACACGTTGTGGCCAAAAGACCGTGCAAACCCCCGAGCTCGCCTCACTCGACAACACGATTGTCCCGCCCAAAAACTGGCTCTCTTAGAATGCTGGATCGCACTAGCAGAAGGCATTCAACCAGCCCGGGCCGTGCCCCAGTTCTCACCGCAGCAAGCCTCTCTCGCTTCCCGTGGCGGCTCAACCTTTCACTGTGGCTTTTCCAGCCATAGCGCAGTTCGATGCTGCCTCCACAGCGACGAAGACCGTGTGTTGTAATGATGTGACATTCGTGAACGAATCGTTGTTTTTGAACGAATCTTTTAGGTTGTCATCCACATTGAGTGAATTTCATAAGAGTCTGAACGAGATCTTGAGCTCTCATTCGTGAACGAAAGGACTTAACCGGTACACATGTCGAGTTGAATGAACGGATACATGTCGTTCGTGAATGCTATGAACTGGTACATATCTTATCTCGTTCGTAAACAAAATTAATGAGAGTAAACCGGGTCAGTTGGCCATTTAGCATGTCAATCTTGCAAAATGCAAAACGCAGTTGTAGGTACTGTGCATATACGCTTGTTTTCATATTTAGCATACAAAACATTTAATCCCAGATTTATGAATGTGAATATATAGGCCAATATACAAACTGTCTGTCCAAACAATTAAACAGCTAATTATGCAAGAAAACCTTGTGCTTTGTTCATCTGAACAATTTAAATAGACTTTATATATTGAATGCGATTATGCATACATTTTAATAAAGCCAAATCAGTTTTTCTAACAAGTGAATACGTTCGTTGACTTAAAGGGTTAGTTCGCCCAATTTGCAAATTTATGTCATTAATAACTTACCCTCATGTTGTTCCAAACCCGTAAGACCTCCGTTTATTTTTGTGACACAGTTTAAGATATTTTAGATTTAGTCCGAGAGCTCTTAGTCCCTCCATTGAAGCTGTGTGTACAGTATACTGTCCATGTCCAGAAAGGTAAGAAAAACATCATTAAAGTAGTCCATTTGACATCAGAGGGTCAGTTAGAATTTTTTGAAGCATCGAAAATACATTTTGGTCCAAAAATAGCAAAAACTACGACTTTATTCAGCAATGTCTTCTCTTCCGTGTCTGTTGTAAGACAGTTCAAAACAAAGCAGTTTGTCATATCCGGTTCACGAACGAATCATTCGATATAACCGGATCTTTTTGAAACCATTCACCAAATCGAACTGAATCGTTTTAAACGGTTCGCATCTCCAATACGCATTCATCCGCAAATGACTTAAGCTGTTCACTTTTTTAATGTGGCTAACACTTCCTCTGAGTTCAAACAAACCAATATCCCGGAGTAATTCATTTACTCAAACAGTACACTGACTGAACTGCTGTTTATAGACCCGTGTCCAGGGACTTGCCATGCATTGTTCATAGAGCTCATTAATTGTAGTGGTGCCTCAGGTGTTGAAATAGATTTGTTATACATTATACAGGTTCACATGTACTCCGTTTGCAGTGTGTATACAGTATGTGTGAGCGGTGCAGAAGCAGCAGCGAGAGCTCGTTATTGTAACGCGAAAGCACATTAAAATAATACACGAGCGCAAATCTCTCTGTTCGCACGAAGATTTCCTTTGCTCTGTCATAAAATCAGACGTGCTCGCTCAGATACACGCTGCTCGCCCAGAGAGGGTGCGCGCACTTAAAACATGTCTCCTCTCACTTAAACTGCACTCACAACTCTCTCTGTGCTCATGTGTTAGATATTAATTATTTTCGCACATTTTTATTTCTAGCCATTTACCGCGTGCAGTGTGAACACTCTGATCCATCAACATGGGCTCTGAAAAAAAGGCGCATCACAGACAGAGTGTGAACCTGTTCTGTCAGGGCTGCGGAAAATCGTTCTTTCAAGCGATTTAGAAATCGTGACGCTCAAATTGTGATTTTATGACGATTTTGATTAATCACACAGACCTAGAATGGACTGGAAATGAACAGAAAATATCTTGGACTGGCACCGCTCAACAAAACGAGAAAACCAGATCCAGTCCAAGATCGGCAGTGGAGCAGTCAGGAGGGAACACGTTGACAGCCATTTATGTCGAGGCTGTTAGCCATTAATGCACGTTTGAATTTGTTGTTCTGTAGCATATGCAGCAAAAATATCTAAGATAAATTAGTGGTTTATTCTTAAACCAATCAGCGAGCTCGAATAGTGGAATTTTTTTTATTTAATTAATTATATATATGGAATGATGTTATTATGTTATGACTTGAGCATTTTTACATATATTAACAATATTATTATTTATTTTAATAGTAATTGGCGGCCCACTTTCAATACCACTGTCCTAGCCTATTCAGCATCGGACAGGGCTCTCCCTTCCGGTGCAGTGGGGGAGTGGCTTCCTTCGGTCGCAGCGTGAGCCTTTTGTCTGTCATTGAGTTGCGCTGCACGCTCAGCGGCGGACGGGGTTCTCCCTCCCGGTGCAGCAGAGCCAAGGGCCCCTTCGGTCATTGTGACAGCCCTCCATCCGATGCATCAAATCACGCCTCGTATACAGTCACAAGGGGGACTCTCCCTTCCGGTACAGCAGAGCCGCAGCTCCCTTCGGACGCAGTGAGTATCCCGCCATCAGTCGCGTTTTTCTGCTTGTTCAGGATTGGACAGGGCTCTCCCTTCAGCAGGAACGTGGCCCCCTTTGGTCACTGTGAGATCCCTCCATCCGACGCTTCAAATCATGCCTCATATCCAGTCGCAAGGGGGACTCTCCCTTCTGGTGCAGCAGAGCCACAGCTCCTCCGGATGCAGTGAGAGTCCCTCCATCAGTCGCGTCTTCTTGCCTACTCTGCATCGGACGGGGCTCCCCTACCGGTGCAGCAGACCCACGGCTCCCTTCATCGCAGGGTGAATCCCCCGTCTGAGTTATGTTGAATGCTGAATGGTGGACAGGGATCTCCCTCCCAGGGGAATATAGCCGCTGGCTCACTTCGGTCGCAGCAGGAGCCCTCCATCCGCTGCATCAAACCGCGCCTCGAATCTTCTTGCCTATTCTGCATTCTCCCTTCCGGTGCAGCAGGCCCACGGATCCCTTCGGTCACAGGGTGAACCCCCCATCTGATGATACATGCTCAAGGGCGGACAGGGATGTCCCTCCCAGTGGAATAGAGCCGCTGGTTCCCTTCGGTCGCAGTGAGAGCCCTCCATCAGATGCATCAAACCATGCCTCGCATCGCAAAGGGGACTCGCCTTTCCGGACGCAGCAAGAGTCCCTCCAACAGTCGTATTCCAGTTTGCGTCAATCAGGGCTCTCCCCTCTGGGGCAGCACTCCCGATGCAGCAGAGTCGCGGAACCCCTACGGAGGCTGGGAGAGCCCTCGGAGGCGTAAAACCATGCCTCACATCAACTCGCAATGAGGGACTCCCCCTTCCGGTGCAGCAGAGCCGCAGCTCCCTTCGGATGCAGCGGGAGTCCCTCCATCAGTCGCGTCTCTTTGCCTTCTCAGCATTGGACTAGGGCTCCTCTTCCGGTGCAGCAGACCCACGTCTCCCTTTTGTCGCAGTGTGAACCCCCCGTCTGAGTTATGTTGCATGCTCAATGGTGGCTAGGGATCTCCCTCCCGATGGAGTACAGCCACTGGCTCCCTTCGGTTGCATTTTTTGATATCCGGCATCGTGCTCCTCTCATAAGTGGCACGGAGGGCTCGCTGGTAAGACGTTGCGAGCCGCAGCTCTCGGCGAACACTGCACGGGCTCTCCCGGTCGCTCCGCTTCTTCTCAACATGCACATTTTGGGGGGCAACTAAATTTAGCTCTCTAGCTGCTGTCCTATGCCTTTAAGCTTCTTTTGGGGAGTTATTTGGGTTCAGGCTATGCTCCGGACCCCTCCCCCAGGACATCACGCCAAAATATGCCTACTGTCCACCTTCAGATTAGATGTAAGGGTGAACTCGTGAAATGTGGTTTTATTAACAAAATTCAGGAGGAGCTGATCAGATAATCATCCAATTTGGCACAGGTGCATCTCGTTTAGCTAATCATCTTAACTAGCACACAAGCGTATATACAGTCAGGTCCATAAATATTGGGACATCGACACAATTCTAATCTTTTTGGCTCTATACACCACCACAATGGATTTGAAATGAAAGGAACAAGATGTGCTTTAACTGCAGACTTTCAGCTTTAATTTGAGGGTATTTACATCCAAATCAGGTGAACGGTGTAGGAATTACAACAGTTTGTATATGTACATCCCACTTTTTAAGGGACCAAAAGTAATGGGACAGATTAACAATCATAAATCAAACTTTCATTTTTTAATACTTGGTTGCAAATCCTTTGCAGTCAATTACAGCCTGAAGTCTGGAGATCAATTAGACATCAGCGTACGCTGGGTTTCATCCCTGGTGATGCTCTGCCAGGCCTCTACTGCAACTGTTTTCAGTTCCTGCTTGTTCTTGGGGCATTTTCCCTTCAGTTTTGTCTTCAGCAAGTGAAATGCATGCTCAATCGGATTTAGGTCAGGTGATTGACTTGGCCATTGCATAACCTTCCACTTCTTTCCCTTAAAAATCTCTTTGGTTGCTTTCCAAACACCAAACTACCCGGAAGACCATGGAAAACAACTTGGGTGGATGATCGAAGAATTCTTTCCCTGGTGAAGAAACCCTTCACAACAGTTGGCCAGATCAAGAACACTCTCCAAGAGGTAGGTGTGTAACAACAATGAGTTTTACATAGTAATTAACTCAAATGATATATAGGGAATTTGAATAATTAATCAAGAATTTGATTAATATATATCTCAGATGACAGTTACATTTAATTTTATTGATTATGAAAAATAGCTCAATTGCCAATACCAATACTAATCACAGGGCACTGTAATTTACTCATTAATATGTCAATATTACATTCTTCATATCAATTATTGTGATATCTCTTACTGTAAATTATTGCAGATCAAACCGTGGTATGTCCAGCACACCACTATAGACCTATCAATTTTCAATAAAGTGATCACGCCTTATAATTCAAGGAAAAGTATTCTCTGGCCATGAAAATATTATCCTATCCTTATGATAAATTTAGTTTCTAAATTTAGAGCTTGTAGCTAAAGACCAAAACATTTCAGTGACTCGTAATGTGAGTGGGGTGGAGTCCAAAGCCAATCATTTTATATATGAGTTTTTAATAATTCAACTAGTAATACATCAAACTACAAATCACACAGAGTAAATATGCGTACGAAAATACAGACAATAAACATTTAAGAGACATAACGGAATCCAAATAAAAGAGAGAGAGAGAGAGAGAGAGAACGAGAGAGAGAGGGAGAAGTGGAGAAAGCGAGAGAGATCACAGAATGAGCTCAGGTATGAAAATCATAGTCAGTAACTTTTGGGAAGCCAACAACAAATCAGATCATAACAACACTTTAAACCAGCATTTAAATCTCCATAGAGAAAGTGATACTTGCAAAAGGTGTCCCATGTGAGTGGCGTGAGATCGGCGTCGAGCTTGTGAGCTTTACGCGCTGTCCCCGTTGAAACAGCCATGTGCCATGAAACGGAGGCCATGTGACGCGCATGCACGCTGCGCTTGGCGTGAGCGTGGAGCACGTGGTCCTTTGTTCTGTCCTCGCGCGGTATTTGAAAGGTTCAACAAACATTGTTCCAGAATTCGTCTTCCTTGCGTGGAGAGGCGAATAGTTTAATAAACTTAGTAAAGAAAAGAAAAGAAAACGAACGAAACGAAAGCTTCCAAAGGAGCCATTAAAATGGCTTTTTCTCTCAGCCCGTGTGCTGAGGGGGTTCGCGCTGTGAGCGCGGCCTATGGCCGCGCGGAAACAACGTTGGAGAGCAGCGTATCCGAGAACGGGGAAGAGGAAGAAGCAAAAAGAGAAGGTGGACCTTGTTTGGTCAATTCTTATAGCTTGAAATAGTTCACGCCCATTTTCGAGGGAGCATCCAATGAATGTCCGCGATCTGAAGCGGAGGGAAAGATCCTTTGTCTCGGTTGAGACAAACCCCTGATGATTTAGGGCCTGTCCGATTTCATCAGGAATATTAAAGCAAGTTCATTATTCCAGATTAAATACATTTTTCATTACTTTGCTCTAGATAAATGGGTCTGTCAAAGCATGACGATTAGAACAAGACTAGACATAATATATATATGACCAAAGATCTAATTTTTAGATCGAATTACACATTTAAAGATTTGTTTAACACATGATAACACTGCAGATGTTGGGAAACATCTAAATGTACCAAAAGGGAATACGTAATACATTTATAAAACATGAAAACTAACAGGTAACAAATTCATTCCATAGAATGCATTGGGGAGAAGATTTGGCTTCTCTCCTCTCCAGTGTGGTCGTAAACTTTACGACCTGCAAAAGTGGGGGTTGCAGAAGCATGGCTCTCTTTGAGGAAGTTAAAGTGAGGAAAGACATTTCCTAAAGTATAAGCTTGCAACTTATACTCTTCACATAACAAGGATTAACCATTTTATGCAATCCATAAACATAATTAAAATACATATTAATAATAAAATGAAAGTAAGGAACTTATACGAAAAGTTCCTTTGTCTCCAGTGTTGGAAGAATTTGGGTTGGGGGTTTTCGTTTCTTCTTTGAAGCTCGCATGGGCATCGTAAATAGTTTAAGTCCAGCCAGGCTGGCATTTAGTACCAACAGTCTGAATTTATAAAACAGAATTTAACCCATGAATCGCTGACATGCATATCTGTTACATCTCCCCCTTTCGTCAGATGAAGTCCCTGTGTGGACATCATCGGACGGCAATCATCAGGATGGGCAGATGAAAGGTGAATCGTGATGGTCATGTAGCAGGTGGGTCATGATGGCAGGTGGTTCCTGAAGCTGAGGACTCCCCTTGATGAGGTTCGGTGTTGTCTTTGACTTGGCACCCCCTTTCCGGGGATTCCATCGGGGACCTCCAGCCACAGTTGTCGTGAGTTTGGCTGTAGAGGTTTGCATCTCGTTGAGTATCCTGTATAGGATGAAGGTCACGCCAAGAGTCAGGGTGGGACCAATGACGGTGAAGATGCACCGTGCAGTGTCGGCAGCAGTCCAGGCTAGGACCGCAGATGACTGGTTCAGAATGGGCTGTCGAGACAGTGCTTGGAGGGCTGTATCGACAGGAGTAATGTCAATGTGTTGGGTGGTACCTTTCAGTACTTGGTCCAGCAGGTTGGCACGGGTGGCGGTGTCATGCTGGTCGTAGGTCAGCATAGCTGAGCGCACAGGAGTGTTGACGAGCCATCTGTTACCCACAATCTCTGCTTGCGTTTCTGTGACTTGTGTACGAGGCTTGGCTTCGGCAGGGCAGCGCGTATCGCTGACCCAGGGTTGCAGCTCGCAGATTCCTTCAGAGTTGTGTCTGAGGAAGGGTTTGCTAAGGCAGAGATAATGAATGTCTTTGGTTAAAGTACACATGTGCATGTTTGGGGCCAGGTACAGCTGTGTGTTGCTGTCGTGGTAGGCCACCACATTTGGAATGCGTGTTTTGGTGTGGGTGTTGCTCTTCCACATCCTGACACTGACAATGTCTTTAGGTCTGTAGACTTGGTTTGACTCGCTGATGAGTTGGTTCAGGAGCACGTTCACTTCTCTCTGTTTGGGGTTTACGTGCCGTAGGAAGGCGCTATCCAGAGAGTTGGCCAGGTGTATTTGTAGCAGGTCAGCTGGCATGGTGATGGCGTAAGACAGCACAGTTAACACAAGGCTTAAGGGTATCATGTATGGTGGGGTTTTACTCGTGGTTAGGCTGTCTTTGGAGGAGCTAACCTCCCACAGCATGGCTGTTGTTAATGCTGTTAACAGCTGAGTCTGGGTAAAGTCCTTCTGGAAGGCAGTAAACAGTGGTTTCAAGGAGTTTACAGTCTGGTTCGCTGCATTGACACTGGACATAACAATGTTAAACATTCTGGCGGCAGCAGCGGCTCTAAGCAAAGCTCCCGGGAACTGTTTGGAGCGGTGGTGGTGTCCACCTAACTCCATTTGTGTAACCGTCACTTTCTCATGTTGGCTGAACAGGTGTTTGACATCGGCCTCAGTGTGAGTGAGGGAGTCCTCTCTCCATCGGAACCTTGTACAGCTGTATTCGGTTACAGTGCTGGGGTAGTGTGCCCTGTCATCGGTAGTCAGGAGTCTCAGCGGTTTTCTCGGTGGCAGCTGTCCTCTCTTTGGCTGACAGCACAGCACGGCAAACCACAGCAGCATCCTGGTACAGATAATAGGGAGAGAGAGAGAGAGAAGGGGAGAAAGAAACAAACAAGGCCTGTCTTTGGTTGGACAGGACAGTCTCTTTGCTTCGTGGGCAGCGACTGGGTTTAGCTCGCCCTCGCCCATGTTTTGCCACATCTTGCTGCTGGCATGACGCTTGCCTCAGTGTTGTGTCAGTGGCTCTGGTGCTGCGTGGTGCAGCACATGCTGCGTCATGGAAATATATTGGCAGTATCCCCCTTTTGCTCCGTGGCATTACACGCCCTGGCATTGTGATGTCAGACGGTGCACGACCCACAATATTGTTCTGTGCACGCAGCATGGTTTGTGTATCATGCAGTGGTCTGGGGCTTTGGTTGTCAGTGACTGTAGACTGGTTGCCAGGGTGGATGGAGGGGTCTGAGAGGTGGTAAAACAAAGTCATTATCAAGGTTTCAGAAGCCCGCATGTCCGCTGTGTTGGTCTGTGTAGACAACGGAGCCTGCGTAAGCGATTCTGAGGTAGGCAGTTTAGCTAGTAAAGTTCTTGTGCTGTGTGTAATCACTTCAACCTTGAATGTGGGTGGGTGGGTTGGGAGTGACCACAGAATGTTGTTTAGTGTGCCAGTTTTGGCAAGGGTGTCAGTGTGATCTTTAAAGTCCTCGTCTAGACTTGGTAACTTTGAGTGTCCTTTTTCCTTCTTCCAGTACATGATCACATTGTGTGTTTTTGTGATGTTATCACATTGCTGGAACAGGTGTTGGTGTTTGACATGCTTGTTTGCAAGTGTGAGTCCGAGTTCCACACATTCAGGTGAGGATTGGAAGAAACCCAGCGTGTGGTGTAAGGTTTGACCACCTTGCAGGTTGAGTCGAACAGCGACCCCTTTGGTGTAAGCTGGTACCACCGTACCCTGTTTGTTGACTAAGGTACAGAGGCTTGAACTTGGGCCTGTTGTTAGGGCGTTGTACTCATGGCTGGCTGCTGGGGTTCCCGTGACCTCTGTGACCTGACCGTCTGGCTCTGTGGGAGTTCCCGTGACCTCTGCGACCTGACAGTCTGGCTCTAGCAACCTGTGTGGCTGGAGAGAAAGAGGTTCTCGCACTTGAGCAAAGTCTTTTAGCTGTTTGAAGTTCAGAAAAGGGTCAAAGTGTTCTAGCAGGTCTTTGTCGATGAGCAATGTATGAGTGTTCATTGGTGGGACATACATGGGATGTATTAGACTCATCGGAACGAATGTCAGGTGAATGGAAACAACCTGTTCAAACTGGATGTCATCCTGTCTGTACACCTGTACATTCAGTTCATAAGTTTGAGGTGTAAGAGTTCGATCTTGTCCCTTAGCTTCAAATTGGAGTCTTTTGAAAAGGTAAGATGAGATCACCGTCAGGTTTAATCCTGTGTCGATCAGGTCTTCCCTGTTGACTCCTTTTTGACCCACCCCCTTTTTGACAGGGCTGCCCAGGAATGTTGGCATTAGGGCAGGTGGGACGATCGGTGGGTGATGAGGACCGGTCTTGTGTAGCTCGCTGCGAAGGCAGGTAGTCAAAACAGCATTTTCTGGTACCTTGTGTTTGTGGTACCTGGTGTGAGGACCTGTGCTGTCTCGTTCAGTTAGCTGTAGCTGTTGACTGTGGAGCTCGGGCAGTGTTCTGGGTGCTTGGCTCATCTTCCTTGCGAGTATTCATGTGAAGAAGATCTTTCAGCACCCTCAGGATCTCTGCTGTCTCAGACGTGGCTGCACTGTGTTGCCCTCTGCTGGCTTGGAATGGTATTGACTCTCTGTAAAGATGTCTGTGACTGTGGTGTTGTAGAGCGCCATCTAGGGTTACCTCCAAGCAGTGCTCAGAGACAGAGACGTTGGGGTTTTTCACAGTCTTTTCACAAATAGTCTTTTGCTTGGTGCAAGCTTTGTGGGCTAAGTTCCGTAACTCTTGTGTAGTTCTGTTACGGGGACACGCTGGGACTCTGAGATGAAAACTCCAACTGGCATGTAGGTTTGGGAGGAACAGAGTTTTTAAGTTGAAATCCTGTTCCATACCTGGTTCGTTGCATGCTCCGAAGTAGGTGTTTCGTAGCTGACTACAGAAAGTCTGTGGGTTTTCAAATCGGCCCTGTTTGAGGTCCATAGCAATAAGGAGCCCATGATCTGAGTTTGGATCAGAGAATTCAAGAATCAAAGTCTGTAGCAGTTGCTGGTAGTACGCTTTGACAGTCTCTGGTTGACGATCCAGAAAGCAATGCACATCACGGCTGGACGTGATTTTTAACAGGTACAATGTGTTCACATCTGTCACGTTAGCGACAGTTTGCAAATGAAATTCAATGGCTTGTAAAGAAGCATGAACGTCATGTCCTCCTGCAGGATCTGGATTGAATGTAGAGATGCTTCTGGTTAGCTTGTGAAGTTCTCTGTGAGCAGTGCAGGGTTTGGTGACATGCGTTCTCTGGAAGGGTTCTCTTCCCTCCGTTGTTGACAGATGTTCTTGTAAGCTGGCTGGTGATTTCCTTAGAAGGGAGACTACACCCCCTTTTCCAGCTCTGGGTTCTTGGCTGAAAGGGTTGGAGTGGCGGCCCGGGAGAAATTTTGTGGTGTGCGTTTCTCCGATCCAGCCACTCTGTAACCTGTGAGATTGTCTCAGTTCAGTGTGAACAGTGTCAAGTTCATCTTGGAGCTTGTTGAATTTAGCTCGGGCCGCTTGCAAGTGTGTTTTGCAGGCCCAGGTTTTATAGTCTCTTTCTTTCAATTCAGTCTCTGCTCTTTTTAGGAGAGCGTCATCTTGCTGGAGTTTTTTTTGTTGAGGTCTTTTCTGGCTTCTCTCTCCAGCTGTTCTCTTTGATCTGTGTCGAGGCGAAGATCTTGCAGGGCATTGTGAAGTCTTTCAACTCCTTTCTGTAGCTCTGGATCTGTGTCGTCCTCTTTCTCGCGCTGGTTCTGGGTCTCGAGGAGAAGCTGATCAAGATGACTCTGGGTTGGGGCCTGGTCCTTCCAGGCCTCCTCCGCGATGTTGCTCCGTTCACTGAGCCGTGCCTGGGCGACGAGAATGTGAACTAGGCTTCCGAAGATCCTGGCGAGTTCTCTGTAGTAGTCGCTTTGGTTTGGATCGCGTGCCATCAGTTCATCTAGCTCGGTGTCTAGTTGCTCTGGGTGCTGCAGGTTAATGGCATCCTTGGGCAGGAAGGGGGTCGTCACTGCTTTCAACCATGTCGAGAGGTGGCCCCCGTGGACTGCTGGACTGGATGCCTGGAACATCCTGATTCTCTGTCGGTGAGAGAAGCACAGCACACACACACAAAAAGACCAATGCAAGTTCGTTCTACGTTTAACGAGCTATATTCATACGGGCTGTGCCGTTTATGAGAATTTTGGGGCTGACTGATGCAAACAGTCAGACAGTTAAGTAGCCAATTAACTTGGGTCAACGAAGGACCTGAAATGGAGATTTGACAGGCAGTAGCCTAGCGGGTCGTGTGATGACACCGGCTGCTGGTTGTCGCTCTACTATTTAACTTCGTTGGTGGCTCCCAGGTTACTGTCTCTATGTGAAATGAAGGAAACAAATCACAACAGAACAGAGGGTAGAAAAGATCAAAGTGAAACAACACTTGAAATGAGATGAAAACAATAGAAACACAATGTGTTAGTGGGAATAAGGAGGCCTAAGCCTACTGCTAGGTTTTAAGATAGGGCCAACAGGTGAGTGGGCTATCTGGGTAGGAAACCTAGAAATATGGTGTGGCTTAAAGAAGTAAAAGGGTCAGAACACTTAAAATATATCCGGGGGAATATCTAATATTCTGTGGCTTATAATAAGTGGATAGGTTTTATCATTTTTGGTTCACCTGGTTGAATTGAAGTCATTCAGGTGGGAACCAGTGGCTTGGTCAACCTCCCCGGTGCTCCCCAAACACTGAACCGCAGTGTCCCCGGTCCTCCGTTACTCTGGTGTGTCGCAGGACAGCACGGCTTGTGACTTTTAGCACAACCTTTGGAGTGCCAAAATTGCTGATGTCTCTTGAGACAAGAGGGACCGAGTTTCACTCGCAGCCAGTATCGGTAACACCGATCGGGCAGCCTTGCTCACTGGAAACCTGAGATGACTGTCCAATCACCAAGGGAGATCTACAATCAAATACACAAAGGATGAACAAAGGAAACTTAAAGTTAATTAAGGTTTGGTTTGTTTAACATCAATTGAGTAACTATATGTAGAGAGGAAAGGTAACAGCTTTACCCAATCATGATAAAACAAAACAAAGGAATTTATGATAATAATGGTAATTATCAAAATAACCTAAGTCAAAAGAGAGAAGCAAAATAATAAACATCAAATTAAAAGACAGTAATGAAACAAGGGAGAAGGAGTAGCTGGTTTTCACCACAAGGGGGGGAAAGTACTGCTTCTCTGTCTTTAACCTGCTGAGCAGAAAACTTAATTCAAATTAAAAATTCAAAACTGGTTTAAATCAAAATTTAAAATAAGCATGTATGAATTAAAAGGAAAATCTGAATAATATCCTATAATAACCATTGATGGCTTGTAAGTTATCATTAATGAACATGAAATTAATCAAACAGTGTGAGATTAATCAAAGAGGGTAAAAGTGGACATGCAATTCAAACAGAATGGAAAAGACATAGGTCTGTTAGTCGATTTAACAGGAGACTGCCACTAGATGGCTTACCTTCTAAGTGGGTCAATCAGTAGTTGACCTGAAACATCTAGATTTCCACTATTAACAATTACATTTGAATTCAAATCATGTTTGAACTAAACTCAAAGTAAATGTAAACAGTCAAAGGCAGGGAACATTCTTTTGTTTCCCTGTAATACTATTCGCACGAGCAAAGCTGTAAATGCAAATAATTATCGAGAATTTAGACATCCAATTCAAATACATCACAGGGGATTCGAAATTAGCAATCAGAGCGCATTATCTGAAACGGCCACGGGATGGCGACTTTGCACTCATGCAAGCTGGAATCAGAAAGCAGGGCGCAACCTGAAATTTCTGAACCACGCTTTCCCTCTGGTGTTTAGATAGCGGAATTACAATTTCAGTAGGACTTAGAGATTATCTGATCGTTTGTCAGGCTGATTTTCTGCATCAAAAATCACAAGTAACAAACAGATAGTTTTGATTCTGTGGTGCTATATTAAACATAGGGTGAAGGAAGGATCCGTTCACTTCCAAAACACAAATGTAACAAAACAGGAATTTTCCATCTGCTGACTCCAATAAACATTTATCAAAATAGCACTTATGATCTAAATGTTTTAGGTTTAAAAATCGGGTAGCTAAGCCAATTTTAGACCAGGAGTTTTTATCGTTTTAATCTTGAATATCACTGTGGTTCACCACGAATTCAATAACGATATTTAATAACAAGGCCTTTTTACTGAATCAGAGGAACATCGCTCATGTTCAGATTTACATGTTGCAACTAATAAAAGATTTCTTCATCTTTTAATTATTCATATTAAAATGTTCTCACTGTAAAAAGATTTTGGTCTTTCTTAACAGGATACTTTTAACATTATACTGCAGTTTACTTTCATTAAAAATAACAGTGACTATACTGTTAAGTTTCTATGAATACCTAGGTGCTACTGACCAGCTTTTTGCCTCAGTCAGTTAGGAGTGAGTTCGCGTCTTGCGACTTATCTCACCAGTAACGTTACATAATTTCATAGTGCACGTGCAGAAATTATTAAAAACCATATACACAGATTGATTGCTCACAAAACGAAGTTTGAAATAGCCGCGTTCCTCCACCAAAATATAACAACAATGAGTTTTACATAGTAATTAACTCAAATGATATATAGGGAATTTGAATAATTAATCAAGAATTTGATTAATATATATCTCAGATGACAGTTACATTTAATTTTATTGATTATGAAAAATAGCTCAATTGCCAATACCAATACTAATCACAGGGCACTGTAATTTACTCATTAATATGTCAATATTACATTCTTCATATCAATTATTGTGATATCTCTTACTGTAAATTATTGCAGATCAAACCGTGGTATGTCCAGCACACCACTATAGACCTATCAATTTTCAATAAAGTGATCACGCCTTATAATTCAAGGAAAAGTATTCTCTGGCCATGAAAATATTATCCTATCCTTATGATAAATTTAGTTTCTAAATTTAGAGCTTGTAGCTAAAGACCAAAACATTTCAGTGACTCGTAATGTGAGTGGGGTGGAGTCCAAAGCCAATCATTTTATATATGAGTTTTTAATAATTCAACTAGTAATACATCAAACTACAAATCACACAGAGTAAATATGCGTACGAAAATACAGACAATAAACATTTAAGAGACATAACGGAATCCAAATAAAAGAGAGAGAGAGAGAGAGAGAGAACGAGAGAGAGAGGGAGAAGTGGAGAAAGCGAGAGAGATCACAGAATGAGCTCAGGTATGAAAATCATAGTCAGTAACTTTTGGGAAGCCAACAACAAATCAGATCATAACAACACTTTAAACCAGCATTTAAATCTCCATAGAGAAAGTGATACTTGCAAAAGGTGTCCCATGTGAGTGGCGTGAGATCGGCGTCGAGCTTGTGAGCTTTACGCGCTGTCCCCGTTGAAACAGCCATGTGCCATGAAACGGAGGCCATGTGACGCGCATGCACGCTGCGCTTGGCGTGAGCGTGGAGCACGTGGTCCTTTGTTCTGTCCTCGCGCGGTATTTGAAAGGTTCAACAAACATTGTTCCAGAATTCGTCTTCCTTGCGTGGAGAGGCGAATAGTTTAATAAACTTAGTAAAGAAAAGAAAAGAAAACGAACGAAACGAAAGCTTCCAAAGGAGCCATTAAAATGGCTTTTTCTCTCAGCCCGTGTGCTGAGGGGGTTCGCGCTGTGAGCGCGGCCTATGGCCGCGCGGAAACAACGTTGGAGAGCAGCGTATCCGAGAACGGGGAAGAGGAAGAAGCAAAAAGAGAAGGTGGACCTTGTTTGGTCAATTCTTATAGCTTGAAATAGTTCACGCCCATTTTCGAGGGAGCATCCAATGAATGTCCGCGATCTGAAGCGGAGGGAAAGATCCTTTGTCTCGGTTGAGACAAACCCCTGATGATTTAGGGCCTGTCCGATTTCATCAGGAATATTAAAGCAAGTTCATTATTCCAGATTAAATACATTTTTCATTACTTTGCTCTAGATAAATGGGTCTGTCAAAGCATGACGATTAGAACAAGACTAGACATAATATATATATGACCAAAGATCTAATTTTTAGATCGAATTACACATTTAAAGATTTGTTTAACACATGATAACACTGCAGATGTTGGGAAACATCTAAATGTACCAAAAGGGAATACGTAATACATTTATAAAACATGAAAACTAACAGGTAACAAATTCATTCCATAGAATGCATTGGGGAGAAGATTTGGCTTCTCTCCTCTCCAGTGTGGTCGTAAACTTTACGACCTGCAAAAGTGGGGGTTGCAGAAGCATGGCTCTCTTTGAGGAAGTTAAAGTGAGGAAAGACATTTCCTAAAGTATAAGCTTGCAACTTATACTCTTCACATAACAAGGATTAACCATTTTATGCAATCCATAAACATAATTAAAATACATATTAATAATAAAATGAAAGTAAGGAACTTATACGAAAAGTTCCTTTGTCTCCAGTGTTGGAAGAATTTGGGTTGGGGGTTTTCGTTTCTTCTTTGAAGCTCGCATGGGCATCGTAAATAGTTTAAGTCCAGCCAGGCTGGCATTTAGTACCAACAGTCTGAATTTATAAAACAGAATTTAACCCATGAATCGCTGACATGCATATCTGTTACAGTGTATGTGTGTGTCAAAGTCAACAATCAAGAGAAGACTTCACCGGAGTGAATACAGAGGGTTCACCACAAGATGTAAACCATTGGTGAGTCTCTAAATCAGGAAGGCCAGATTAGAATTTGCCAAACAACATCTAAATAAGCCTTCACAGTTCTGGAACAACATCCTATGGACAGATGAGACAAAGATCAACTTGTACCAGAGTGATGGAAAGAGAAGAGCATGGAGAAGGAAAGGAACTGCACATGATCCAAATCATACCACCTCATCAGTGAAGCATGGTGGTGGTAGTGTCATGGCGTGGGCATGTATGGCTGTCAATGGAACTGGTTATCTTGTATTTATTGATGATGTGGCTGCTGACAAAAGCATTAGGATGAATTCTGAAGTGTTTCGGGCAATATTATCTGCTCATATTCAGCCAAATGCTTCAGAAATCATTGGTCAGCGCTTCACAGTGCAGATGGACAATGACCCGAAGCATACTGCGAAAGCAACCAAAGAGATTTTTAAGGGAAAGAAGTGGAATGTTATGCAATGGCCAAGTCAATCACCTGACCTAAATCCGATTGAGCATGCATTTCACTTGCTGAAGACAAAACTGAAGGGAAAATGCCCCAAGAACAAGCAGGAACTGAAGACAGTTGCAGTAGAGGCCTGGCAGAGCATCACCAGGGATGAAACCCAGCGTACGCTGATGTCTAATTGATCTCCAGACTTCAGGCTGTAATTGACTGCAAAGGATTTGCAACCAAGTATTAAAAAATGAAAGTTTGATTTATGATTGTTAATCTGTCCCATTACTTTTGGTCCCTTAAAAAGTGGGATGTACATATACAAACTGTTGTAATTCCTACACCGTTCACCTGATTTGGATGTAAATACCCTCAAATTAAAGCTGAAAGTCTGCAGTTAAAGCACATCTTGTTCCTTTCATTTCAAATCCATTGTGGTGGTGTATAGAGCCAAAAATATTAGAATTGTGTCGATGTCCCAATATTTATGGACCTGACTGTATATCCAGTCTTCCTACCTCCTGTCCCATGACAGTTTTTTCAGCATCCCTCCTCCACCCCAACTCCTCTATTCTAATCTATTTATCCAAAATTAGGTATAGGGGGAGTTATTTGGGTTCGGGCTATGCTTCGGGCCTGGACCCCGCCCCCAGGACAGCACGCCAAAATATGCCTACTATTCGCCTTCAGATTAGACGTAAGGGTGAACTCGTGAAAGGACCTCTACAGCCCTGAAAGACAGTGGAGACCAGGAACTAGATGAGCCCGAGAGACAGATCCACAGTAAAGACCTCGTCTCCTAGATGGCCATTGAGATAAGACCACAGGAACTAAATGATTTTTCTGCACAATCTGACTTTGCTGCAGCCTGGAATTTAACTGCTTGTGTCATCTGGTCAGAGAATAACAGAGAAGAACAACAGAGGCTGAAACTGTTCCAGCTTGGTTACCCAAGTAATTGCTTCATGAACATCTCATCGCTGGTTGGCATCAATCATCTGATAGACTTATGAACTCTCCTGCCAAACATAGTCTTATATTCTTAGTTTGATTAGTTGAAATTTAATGTGTAACTGAAGTGAAATATGACAAGGTTGTTCTTTAATGTGTTTTTCAATGTAGTGGACTTTGAATCACCATTGTATTGTTTGTCCAAGTAAAATAATTAAAAGTAGATAGTTGTCCGCACACTGAAATTACAGTGCCAACATGTTTATGTACAAAACAGTGTGTGAGTAATTTCAGTGGTCATGTGTCTTTATTTGTTTTGTTGTCCTGCACATATGCGTAATTCTGGCTATTTGATTAAATATGTAGTAAAACAGTAATATTATAAAATATTGTTACATTTTAGAAGTTTTTTCTATGTTAATTTTTTGGTTTTATGTAATTTATTCCTGTAATGGCTCATTTAGTGTAAAAAAAAATCAAACAAACAAATATTCAAAAATAAATTATTTTGAAGACAATTTTTGGTAATTTTATTTTTTTTGGTCCATTTTGAACTTTCTGTTGAGAATAATAACATTGCACCTACATGCCAAATAACTCTTATTAGAGTGTTTGTAGACATCTCAATATCTGCAAACCCTTTATTGTGATGGTCTTCCAACAGAGATCCTACCGACTACAAGTAACTTTGCACATATATGTCAGTTTATTCTAACCCTAACTCTACCAGTCTTCTAAAACTCTACTAACACTTTAATGAGAGTTAATAGATATGAAGGATCAATATTATTAACTGTATAGTCAATATAATGTGTTAAAGGACCATCAAAATAAAGTTAAACCATTTTAAACCATTTTGAATAAATCTGTTTCTTAAAAAATCTTAATGACCCAAGCTTTTGAATTTTAGTGTACATCTGTGCTCAAAGGACACTTGATGAAAGACACAATCTTTATAGTCTTTCTGAATCTTACCTCTACTTTTCTGACCCATTTTTGCTTTTACAAATATATCTAAAAGAAAAAGAAGTGAAGAAATTAACTACTGTACATGAAAGCAGTAGCAGGGTAAATAACAATTCCAAACAATCCTTAATGACCTCACCTAAACCTTCCTGCTCAGTCGGTGCATCGGTGATGTATCTGAAATCAATAGAACTGATCAACTTTGCAGGATCCTAGAGAGGGGATTCATAAATACACACAAAAATAAAAATAATGCTAAACAGTCAAAACATTTTAAAACACTTAAAAGTTTTCTTGATCGATGGTGATCCACTTTAAAGTTAGCATACAATCAAAACTAATTTGTTCTCTTAATACATTACTGGTCTTATTGTAAACAACTCATCCATATTTGTCGAAACTCTTTTTTAACCTCTTAATCCTTCATGAAAATTGCATTACAAAATTATATACAACAAACAAATAAATACTTTTTGATCATTTTATTTGATAAGCATCAATATTTGTTTCATGCCTACTTGAAATAATATTGCTATGTTTTGCATCTTATTTATGTTCATGTTAGCTCCTAAAAGATTAATTATATTCACCATGTCAACAAGTAGCTTCCACAGGGGATGTAAAACGTGTACATTGTAAATGCATATTTGAGTTTCACTTTTAACCTTGTTGTCTGACCCCTCTTATTAAACACTTTATTAAACACTTTCTTAAACACAGCCCTCACACAGTTTAATCTATACCCCATTTAAAATCTGTGTAATTCAGCCTATTAGGGCGATCGTTACAATATGATGATGATATAATGCAGTCAATACAGATAGTTCTTAAAAACATTAAAAACAAGCAGAGCTATAACGTAACCCATTAATAAAGTCACTGCATGTCTACACAGGACACGAGTGGCACGATACAAAGGTCTTTACAGGGGATCTGTATCTTGGGCATTAGTTGTTCGGGTCTACGCTGTCTGTCAGGGCTGTAGAGGTCCTTTCTAGGTGCTAATCTAGTGTACCATCTGGTCTGGATACGTATTGGATCCGGGTGACTGCAGTGACCCTCTGATCTGGATACAGACTGGAACAGGTGGCTACGATGACCTCGGAATAAGAGAGAAACAGACTAATATTAGCATAGATGCCATTCTTCTAAGGAGCTAGCAAGTACATCAGGTGTTATAGGAAGTGTTCCCGGTTCCGGTTTACCTAATTAATGCAGCCTAAAAATCCTTTAACGGATTTGGATATTAGAAGCATATCAGTGTGTTTTGTGTAAAACAAGTTTAAGAGATATATATATATATATGTGTGTGTGTGTGTGTATATATATATATATATATATATATATATATATATATATATATATATATATATATATATATATACACATACATACACATATACATACACATTTTTATATCAAGATGAAAGACCCATCTCTTAAATATATATATTATATATTATATATATTATATAATATATATATTATATATATATATATATATATATATATATACTAGGAACCTGTGGCAGGGGATACAGACCATTACGGACTACAAGCCCCCACCACGGACCTGTGACAGCAACATCTGTCTGCTAAATGAGTTGAACACCTTCTTCGCTCGCTTTGAGCAACAAGACAGCACCATTGCACAGAAGACCTCCTTCCGGTGACCAGGTGATGACGCTGACCCCAGACAGCATGAGGAGATCCTTCAGCAAGATCAATGCACGCAAAGCTCCGGGTCCTGACAACATCCCTGGGCGTGTACTGAAAGACTGTGCAGCAGAATTCACTGATGTCTTCACAGACATTTTCAACATATCACTGAGTCAGGCTGTTGTTCCCAAATGCCTAAAAACTACCACCATCATCCCAGTCCCGAAGAAGCCATCTCCATCCTGCTTCAATGACTACCGTCCTGTTGCACTTACCCCCATCCTCATGAAGTGCTTTGAACGGCTAGTCATGCACCACATCAAGTCTGCCCTCCCCCCCTCCCTGGACCCCTTCCAGTTTGCATATCGGTCCAACCGCTCGACCGATGATGCCATCTCCACTACCCTCCACTCAGCACTCACACATCTGGACAAAAAAGACTCATATGTCAGAATGCTGTTCATTGACTTCAGTTCAGCATTCAACACAATCATCCCTCAACAGCTCATTTACAAACTGGTCCAACTGGGGCTCAACACTTACTTCGCTGTGCAACTGGCTGTTGGACTTTCTGACTGGAAGACCTCAGGCCCCCACCCCCCATCATGTGCACCTTCTACAGAGGGACCATCGAGAGCATCCTGACGAGCTGCATCACTGTGTGGTATGGAACCTGCAACGCGTCCGGCCGAAAGACTCTGCAACGCATAGTGAGAGCAGCTGAGAAGATCATTGGTGTCTCTCTCCCCTCCCTCCAGGACATCTATGCAACCCCTCTCACCCGCAAAGCCCTCTGCATTGCAGGTGATCCAACCACCCATCACACAGCTTCTTCAGTCTGCTGCCATCAGGGAGGAGACTGCGGAGTCTCCAGGCCAGGACCAGCAGACTGAAGGACAGCTTCATCCACCAGGCTTTCAGGAAGCTCAACTCGCTCCCGAACTTGCCCCCCCTTCCCTTTCCTGCCCCAAGCACCACTGAACTATGACCCCCCCAGATCCCTCCCCTCCCCACTAATATACGATGACATGCACCAGTCACTTTGTGCAGCTTTGGTCTGCTCACTACCTCATTCTCCATGGAACTGACGTTATTCCACTACCTCATCAGTCAGTTTAATAATATAACTGCTCTTGAGCCCTTTGCCACTTTAAAGGCAAATACTCCTTCCGGTTTGTCACAAGTTTCGGAAAGTTTTTTTCGAGTATGGGTCTGTGTGACGTTAAATGGAGCGGAATTTCCTTATATGGGTCCTAAGGGCACTTCAGCCGGAAGAGCGCGCGCTCCCGTATAGCACAGCACTGAGAGCAGAGACATTCACTGATTAGAGCGAGAGCGTCGTGAAATGTCACAAAAGAAGTGTGTTTTTGGTTGCGAGGGCAAGACAACCCTGCACAGATTACAGAGCATTGACGGAGTTGTGCAAGTGTTTTTGTTTGTTCCCTGCATTTCGAAGATGCTTGTTTTACAAACAAGGCCCAGTTTGACGCCGGATTTGCGTATCGTTTATTTCTTAAGGATGATGCAATCCCATCGAAAAAGGGTCACGATCGTGTGTTGGAACCGCAGGCGGTGAGTAAAACTGCTTCAAATACAGGTATCTCTGTGTTGTTAACTTAGCTATCGGCGCGTAAGCACATCAAGTAAACCTTGTACACCTTTAAAGAAAAAGAAAAAGACGACATAAAGTGGAACTTAGTCATTTTCCAAAACCGCTAAGCAAATATATACAGTTTCAATACATACCACATAGAGATGTCCTGCTGTAGTCATTGCTGCTGCTGCTCTCGTTCAGTTTCAGCCTCTGGATCTGATTCTGGATCATAAATAACGGCTGAATCTGACTGCCATGGTTTGTTTTGGATGATGTTTTTTTCCTCACGGTAATGTCATGTTATTTTCCTCACGATAATGTCACAACTTCCAAACGCTCTCAACGCAAAAGCCTACTCACGCTCGTGATTCTTTAGCTCCGCCCACACGTCACGCCTCCAGACACTCGTGTTTTTCCGGAAAAAAATCAGCACAGACTATTTTACTCTTATAAATATAATAAAACTAAAGACTTTTTGGAGATATGAAGGATGCAGTACTACTCTATAGGTACTCAAGATTAACAGGAGATTGAGTGAAAACGAGCATTTCACCCCCCCCCCCCCCCCCTTAATCAGACTTAATAAGCTTTTGTTTTTGCACTAAATAATCTTTTATCTGCACTGTTGTTCACTTCATTGATTTGCACTCTATCTGCCTTTTGCCTTGCGCTGCTTTATTTAACTTTTATTTTTAAATTTATTATGTCTTTTTTTTTTTTTTTTTTTTTTACATTCCCTTATTGTATAGTTGTATCTACTACATTTTATATTTTGATCTAGATTTTTAGGCTTTAATGTTAATGTTATCTGTGTGCACCGGGGGTCTGAGAGTAACGCAATTTCGAGGGAATTTGGTGGGTTTACGCGTGGCCCGAGCTCTCATCAGTGTTGCCCTGGAAACAGAGCAGACACACCTGCATCTGCTCATTAGTGGCTGAGCTGTCACACCGGCTGCGGCAGTGCGCAGTGCGGCCCATCAGAAATGGGCTTTATAAGCAGCGTCGTCGAACGCAGAGGTGAGAGATGTCTCCAAAAGACTCAGCTAACAATTCTCTGTGTTTCCCCTCCAGACAGCAGCGTGTGACCGCCAGCCCACTAAGGACACGGACCCGCACTAGAGCTGAAGATCTTTGCCCGGACCCGATGGGACCCGACGGGACCCGACGGGTTCGGTCGGGTTCGAGCTTAATTTATATCATCTTATGCGGGCTCGGGCTAGCGCTCCGGTTTGCGAGGTAAACGAGCGGTCATGTGACGTGTTTCGATTAGCGCGAGAAAGATGCGAAAATGAATGCTGAGCAGGTGTAATGGAGGCTTGCCTCTGGTGATTACGTTTTGGTTGCACCAGCAGGCACCAGCAACTAAAGCAAACTCTGAGCGAGGTGTGGAAAAGTTTTGACCGTGTTTATAATGAGAATGAGTGAATAATGACGCACCATCAGTGAGCGCAGGAACGCGCTGAAGACATCTACAGTGGATTCAATCATTTTCCTCCACAAAAACATGTAGACCTAGCCTAATCTCTGTGAGTAAAGGTTTTTCAAATGATAACTAAATATTCATTGAGTCTTAAATGCATAATGTTGACAGAGTATTTACGCTAATGTTGGCATTATTCTTTTATAAAATAAAGCAAATCCAGCGGAGCCTTTATCTTAATTTCGTTATTGCCAAATACCCATCCTAATTTAAAATTTATCTTAATTTTTTTTTTTTTTTAATGACTCGTTTTTATTGGTGCGTTGGTCTCATTATAGGTTAAATGAGCCCATATGTCTAGAATGCGGAGATGTTACAGAGGACTTATTTTATTTCTTTATTCCAACTTCCAAGTGGTCTAGTCTACGTTAGTTATGAGTAAATTGTTAAAACATGAATAAATTTCTCATTGTTGACAAAAGGCAAAAGAGCTGTGTTCGTGCGCACATTTAAATAATGTCGGGCTGTAAACGGGTTCGGGCTTTAAAAAAGCTGTCAATCAAAATGTACCTGTCGGGCTCGGGTCCTGTCGGGCCTAACTTTTAAGGCCCGATTACAGCTCTAACCCGCACTGCGCACCGAAGGAGGAAGAGAAGGCTGAGCACTGAGCACTGGAAACCTTTCACGTTGGCTATTTTTCCCTACACCACCTCAATAAAATCCACCCTTCGGGGAACTTACCTTGATCCTCATGTCGTGTGCTTCTTCACCCCGTCACAACGTATACATGCATATACGCATATATAACTTGTTTGGAACCATTTATTTGTCATCTGAATATTGATTTTAAGTAGGGGGGAAATATATTTAAATCAGATTTTGACTCACCAATTTGTTGAACCACAGACAACGTCAGAGGCATCTTACCTGGGGTAAGGAGAAGAACTGGACTGTTGCCCAGTGGTCCAAAGTCCTCTTCAGATGAGAGCAAGTTTTATATTTCATTTGGAGACCAAGTTACTAGAGTCAGGAGGAAGGTTGGAGAAGATAACCCAAGTTGCTTGAAGTCCAGTGTTAAGTTTCCACAGTATGTGATGATTTGGGGTGCAATGTCATCTGCTGGTGTTGGTCCATTGTGTTTTTTGAAAACCAAAGTCACTGCACCCATTTACCAAGAAATTTTGGAGCACGTCATGCTTCCTTCTGCTGACCAGCTTTTTGAAGATGCTGATTTCATTTTCCAGCAGGATTTGACAGTTGGTTAAATGAGAATGTTGTTGGTGTGCATGACTGGCCAGCAAAATCACCAGACCTGAACCCCATAGCGAATCTTTTTGAGGCAGTAATTAAAGCAAAATGAGCCCCTACCAAGTATTGAATAAATGTACAGTAAATTATAATACTTTCCAAAAGAATGGTGTTTTTTTTTGTTAAAGGTTAGCCAAAATCATCACCATTAAAAGAACCAAAGACTTAAACTACTTCAGTCTGTGTGCATTGAATTTATTTAATACACAAGGTTCACAATTTGAGTTGAATTACTGAAATGAACTTTTCCACGACATTCTAATTTATCGAGATCCACCTGTATAAGCCTCTGAAGTCACTCACGATCTCCTTCAAAGGCTTCCCAACCATCAAAATAGAAAAGGCTTTAATTGCACATACAATACCACTAGACATGAACAGACAATGGTCAAGCTTAGTGTAAACCTGTTCATGTTGGAAAATTTATATTGAAATTTCTTTCATAATTTGAAAATTATGAATTCTAATGGGAAAAGCCTACAAACAAAACAAACATGAGATATTTCTGCTAACTCAAATGCACTTTTATTGTTACACTCCTGCAGAAAAATTATTTAATAATTATCATTGTGCAATACCACCTCATCACTAAACCATGGTTCTTTCTTGTTATGTAACTGCTTTATCTGGGAATATATATTCCAATACAAGTAAAGTTTTGATAACAAATATGCTTTTAAATGGCTGATATTGTTAACTACGAAAGCTTAAATAATTCAGATGTAGCACGGCCCATTCCACTAATATTGACACACTTGTCAATTTTCAAAATATTCCCATAAATCCAACTTTTAATCAAAATATAAAAATAACATTTGTATACAATATTCCTAAAGGGACTATGTATTCGGTATTCAGTAAACCATTTTTATTTTTATTTTAATGTGCACTTTGGATCATTGTCTAACCTCAGGCAAGTTTCAGCTTTCTAGCAGATGCAGTCAGGTGTTTAATATCGGCTGCTACAAGGCACATGTCAGCGGGTGGCATCGGGTGCCACTGAGTCTGGACAGTGTCTGAATTCACTCACGTCATTCCATCCACTCACTGCTTACACTAATATTGGGAAAGGGATGAGCAACTGACGATTGGCAGTAACTTAATAGGCCTACAGGCAGCTGGACTATAAATACACTGATGATAAATTTTAAAACATTCAAAATGTGAGTCATGATGAAACGATTGCTTTCAGTTTAGTTTTCCAGCCAATCACAGAATTAACAGAGAACTATAATAATTGTGATAATGTGGGAAACAGATCATTTTACCTATGTTTGGTTTTTCTGGAAACTAAATCTGTAATGAAAGAATTTAATTTATTAAATTGCCATTACATTACTGCACACAAACGAGATGAAAAGTATATATATACAAAGCCCCTTTCACACTGCCATTCCGGCAAATCCAGGGGTAAAGTGTTCCTGTATAAGGGGCTTAATTGTTCCCTGGTCGCTAGATTTGGCACTTTCACACTGCCAGCGATGACCCGGTATATGTGCGTGCTTTCACACACAACCCTTGAAGATCCCGTAACGACACGTGACATCATCAGCGCGTGACGTGTAATGTACGAGTCGACAACGCTTGGCACGTTATAGTTTAACTGAAGCAAGCAAACGTTCTCGGCGTCAGCGCAGAAAGTGAGGAACTAACTGATCTCTGCTTCATTACAGTTTGCACATATGTTTTCGTCGCGAATGTTGATCTTCCTTCAAAACAGCCGGTAAAAGAGTCGCGCGATAACGCGCGTCATCACTTCGATACGGAATTAGATCTGGCTTTTGTTCACACAGAGCTCGTTCCGGATCGATTACCGCAATGTTACTAGGTCCCCGACCCGGGTTCAATTCGGTAATCAATTCCGGGACGTGGTTGCTTTCACACAGAAGGCGACCAGGCAATGTTAGGGGAATATTGCGGGTCCGACGTGCAGTGTGAAAGGGGCTCAAGTGAGACCAGAGTTGCTCTCAAGTTTATTGTCAACAAACTTTTTTTTTTAACCTATTTTAGGACAGAAGCTTATGCACTTACGTTTTAATTTTTTATTTGTGGTACATTTAATTACATTAATTACACACTAATTTCCCTCAATAAAATAATAATTGTGTGTAATTGTGTGAGTGTGGATTAGAAGTCTACTAAACAAGACACAAATGTAACCACAGAAAACAACTTGAGTTGTTTTTTAACACTTTTATATGGTTTTCCACAACAAATTCCTGTACCTGTTTCATCTGCCTGTTACACAATGTTTTGAATTGTTGAGGTTTAGGGTTGGGTTGTGGATGGGTGCTTAAAAATATCTGAATCTGACGTATAGAACAAGCAAAACAATAAGAAACTATTAAAATTGATTAAGTGCCCTGTGCACTTATAAGTTATGCTAAAGCAGTGCCCAGAGTGTTAAAAACCAACGGCAAATGGAATGGGGCATCATGCACTCATTATTTCTGAGTCAGGTGGGGGTGGGGGGTTGTCATGTGACACACAGCAGCTACAACAGCACTTATGTTTTATGTATTTTTTTCATTTTTATTCCAAACATTTCCAAATGCATTAACTGAATTATTATCACAAAATATCTTGATTCTCACCTTTATAGAATATGTTGATCTATAATGGCCATTGGGCAAAGTAACTCAATAGTGTAATCTATTTATAGGCCTATGCATAAAAAAACGTGTTTGTTTAAACATAGGTGTCATGCCATAACATATTTTTAATAGGACTGAGCTTATATTTAATGTTAATGTAACACTGAAGGTTAATGTAAATAAAAACATTGCATGTTAGACTTTTAATCACAACACTTTGGCAGTGGTGTATAAAGTATGAAAGCCAGTACAGATAGTATTTAACAAAATAAAGATTTAGACAAATATCATATAAAATCTTACAGAGTAACTTGTCTAACTTCCAAGAAGCAGTTTCCTTGGAAAGGGCAAAATACTTACAAACTACAATAGCATATTTAGATGAAACTGACCTGAACTTGAAACCCTGAACAGTAGTTTTGCTTCTCTGCTCCACCTGCGCGCCGCTTCCACAGTCCACTCCATTCTCTCTGTGTCGTATCAAGAGATATTTGCATCCACACAAAACCAGTGAAACCGACTGAAAATGATGTAGTATACATGCCAGATCAGCATACGCATCCAAAATGTGGCATATTCCATCCGCGTTAGGCTATAGGAATTCCGTTTTTATGACTGGATTGAACCAGACTGTGTTTTCCGCATCACACAAATTATATGTCTCAGAGTAGGCTAGTCAGTGCAATTTAGGAAAGAAATCAATTAAATCTGTATGTGGATGTGTTCATAGACCACTGATTTGTCAAACATGCCTGCAGTCTGTGTTCTTCTGACTCCTGACTATTTTGTAGTAAGTAATTAATATGATTCAGGGAAATGTATCAGAGTTAAAGTACACATTTTAATTAGGAAATGTAGTGGAGTAAAAGTAAATGTTGGCTGAAATATTAAAACTAAAGTAAAGCATACTCCCAAAAAATACTTAAGTACTGTAACAAATTATTTTTACTTCGTTACATTACACCACTGCACTTTCGTTGCACAGAAAGAGAATAGAGAACATTTACATTATCAAATAACATTTTCACTAACAATCTATTTCGAGCACTCTCAAAAACAAAAACGAGATTATGATGAGAGAATTCATGAGAAAGAGGTCATTAGCGAGCAAATGAAGAAAACATTACAAACATTTTATCTAAGCGATGACTCATCTGAACACCTCTGATTGATCATTGCCTTCATAAGCTCAACAGCATCGTATTCGTGTGTGATTGGTTATAATGCAGAGCTGTAAAAAGGCCTCTGGCTCAGCGCTAGCGAGGGGAAGGCAGATTTGAATTTAGCATCTGATATGACGTGCTGAATGTTCTAATCACATAGTTGTGACCATGTTAAATTTAGTAAACATTAATTGGCTATTTTTTGTCTTTTGGGAGCTGCATTCAAAATCCACTTGGCTCAAAAATCTGAGGGGGGCACATGCTCCCCCTGACTTTGAATGCGCATTAGGCCTCTCCAAGGGGTCCTGACTAAGCTTATGTACTAAGAAAATGTTGGTCATATATGTTCACAGTGCTAGGTTGCCAGATGTGTTATTTTTAACTCACCCTTTTATGGAGCAAGCTTTCTACATGCTCTCTTTAAAAGCACCTACAGCTTGATCTATTCCATCAGACCATCCAAGAGTCTTGAACTTCTTGAGCATCTGACATTTGAAAAGGGTAAGGAAACTTTTTTTTTTTTTTTTTTTTTAATGAGAGTAGTTCATTTGAAGTGACGCTTTAAACAAAAGTGATTTGATTTTTATTTTTTTATTTTTTGCTCTCGTACAGTTCCAGTGCTTGATTAGTATTAATTACTTTGAATCATTTAACTAGCACAGCGTCTTGTCTCCAATATCAATCTGCATGATTTGTGTCAATCGCAAGTGATGTCACAAGTACAAGACATATGCAGGTGGTGATTGCAAGTAATTTCACTTGCAGAAGTGATGTGCGTGTACATGTCATCAGCCAGACTCTATTGGGGGCACTGCTCGTAGAAGACCACACAGAAAAGTCTTCACCATTGCAGCTTTCTCTACTCACTGAAGTTTTTGTATCTTCATAATCTGTTACATTAAGTATTTTCTTTCCATCCAGTAATGAACCTAGATAAACTATTTCATAAAAAGGGCCAAAAATATTCAGTCTAACAAAAGGCACTCGGATAAATGCTTCTAATTACAAAGTTGGATACTGCGATCGGATAATTATTTTCAATTGTTCTCATTGTTTTTTTTTATCAGGAAAAGGATAGCTATGAGTTCTGCAATTGCAAAATCTACTCAAAGCCTTACTACTGCTGAGGACATGAGGAATCAAACCAAACTTATAATGCAGCCTTATGCCAACTGGGAAGAGTACCTGACTCCAGCACCTCTATCCATAGCCATCCTAGGAGAGCTGGTATTCATCTCATCTTCAACAGATTTCTCTATCAATAAAAATCCCCCAAAAGATGGCTATAAATTCATCAAATACCCTGATTCTTTCCGTGCTTGCCTCATGCAAGTGTGTAACTCTGGTTGGTGGGCATTCAATGAGGCCCATACGAGCATGGATCAAATTCGCCTCCACACTGCCCAAGTTCCAGATTACATGAAAACAGCTGTTAAGATTCTGTTCCAAGACAACGACGAAGTCGTCAAAGCACATCTTCCTGATCAGCTAGACAATATCAGAGTCATTGCAGATCAGGGGCGTCGCTAGGCCCTTTTTAGGGGGGCTTCAGCCCCCCTAAACTTATGCCCAGCCCCCCTAAAAAATTATTTGATTAATTAATTAGTGATCGCTTCAGTCCCCTTTAAAAACTCATTTGAAACGGGGGAAAGCTGCATCAAGTTCCGGCTCCTCCCCTGATCTGAGTCTGCATGGATTCAGCGCGTTTTTCAATCCACAGGGGCGCCGAGCAGAGCGAACATCAGAGAGTACAAGGTGTGTGTGTGTGTGTGTGTGTGTGTGTGTTCTCGCATCCAATACCAATACGTCTTCGCTGCGTTCACCTTCAGACTTTATCACGGTGTGACAGTTGTTTTTTCTTCCAACAAAAATGAAGCGATTAACACCCATGAAAACATACTTTAGAAAACGATCATGATTTATTTTAATTTACTTTTCAAAATTCAAAACATATTATTGTGTATTTCGGCATTACATTGTGCAGCCATTCACAGAAATGATTAAAGACACACATCATTGTCTGAAAGCACTAAATGGCACAGAGAGAGAAACATCATGTGGAGTTATTTTGTTTTGTATTATTAAATATGATTTTGTATTAAGTAATAATGAATCATTAGTGTATAATGATACATATATTAGAGTAAGAGTAAAGGGATCTGTGATTTTTTTTTTTTTTTTAAGTAATTGATTTATAGAAGTGGCAAATTGATAATGGTGTTATTTTTAATAAATAGAAATAAATATAGAACAGATTAAACATATTGCCAATAGACAATTACATTAATACATGTTTTGTCTATATTCTTAATGAATATTAGCTGGTTAGTTAAATGATTTGAAATGAAATAAATTTCCAGGGGCTGACTTGATGTATAACCAACCGTATTGTTGATTATAAAGGCTAAAAAGCTAAAAATTAATAATAATAATAATAATAAAATATAATAATTTATTTTTCATTGTAGATGGATATACAACATTTTTTTGTCGTGCGGGAATAGGTCTGCAAATGAGCAACAGTCAGGTGAGAATAGAACAGACAGCCTCACACACACACACACAATACCACTGTATTCCCAAGATTCGTTGCAGTCATTGAACCCTTATGTTGTTTTAATTTTCACATACATTTCATAAGAAAAAGCTGTGGTATCATCAAAGGATAAACATGAATGTCCTAATACTGAATCAGGAAGTCTTTATTGTAAAAATCTACATTCCCAATTCAAAATTTTCCAGTGACTGGTCACATCTAAAAAACTGTATTAGTTTTTTTTTACAGTGTTGTATATGGCTCAGTCAGTACTCCTACTCCCATATATGAAATACAGGGAATACAATGGAATAGTGGATTGCAATAAGGTTAGTAGTATACAACCCTACCCTAATAGTCAAATAGAATTTTTTAATCATACCCTTATTGGGGGCTGAGCCCCCCTAAAATGAAAATCTTAGAATCGCCCCTGTTGCAGATGAATGTCTGAAGTTGTCTGATGCAACTGAAAAACGTTTCACTGAAGTCATTAAAATTATCCAAGAGCTACTAGAAGCATGTGTGAATGCAGAACACTTCTATGGGGAAGAGTTGGAAGCAATCAAGAAGAAAATAGAAGAGAGCAAACTGAGGGAGCAGTCAGCTCAAGAGACCAAGAAAAGGACTGAGAAGGCGATGAGTGCCGTGGAGAAAGAACTGGAACAGGCTCATGAGAGCTACAAGGCAGCTCTGGATTCTCTCCCTAATGGATGGGAAATGATTGGCATGGATTTTGTGGGAGGGATAACGGGAACCATTACAGGTGTGATTAGCGGAATTACATCTCTTATTAGTCAACCAATGAAATTGATTTCCTCTGCAATAACAGGATCAGAGTCAAATCAGCAAGGTGAAAAAGATATGGTAGCTGAAATAAACGTCTATAGTAAGTCTGCTGAAATTTTAAAGTGTGTCCAGAATATACAGCAACTAATGAATGTGAACACTGAGGACGATGACATTGCCTGGAAAAATCTGTATGATCAGAAGAGCAAAACTCCAAGAACAGATTTCATAGCAAAACAGATAGTAAGAATCAGTGACAATTTAAAGAAAATCCCTGACTGTCCAGCAAATGAACAAGCTCAGGAGTTATGCAAAAGGGGCATGGAAATATGCAACCAGCTTGCAAAATATGCACCAGATGGCAAATGTGACGAAGACAAAAGTACTCAAATAATACATGAGGTCTTGGATCTGAGCAAGTCAGCCCATATTTTTGATAGTAAAAGTAAAGCCATCACAAATACTCCTGCCATTTCTCCAACACCACCAATGATGCACAGAGCAGAAGACAAGTCAGAGAACACGAGTCCTTCTCAGAGGGCCACAGAGAATGCAAGATTTTCCATAGAGCAGACCCGAGCTCAGCTGAACAGTACAAGACAGACTTATGAAAAGTGTCTGGAGAACCTAGAGAACAACCAGAAGGAACTAACTGAAATCCTGGTCACTATGAGGAATTGTGAACTGAAAGAGATCGACTTCAAAACTACCATAGAGATGTTGATCAAAGGAATGGATGCCATGGGGAGAGTGAAGGAGCAGTGGGAGAAGATGGTTCACTTCTTTCAGATGGTTTCCAACATTGTGAAAACCAGCCTGAGTAAAACCCTCACAAACTTTATATCCACATCTGAGAAAACACAAGCCCTCAACTATGATGGAAAGCTCTTCTCAAAAGATCTGCTATATACTCAAGCCTTCCAAGCCACTAACATTGCTAGTCTGGTCCATATGATCTCTGCAACATACACAGATGTTTCCACCAAGTACCTGATGGATCGTATCAGTTCACTGGGCAAACTGATGGCCATGGATAAAAGTAAGCCTGAATTTGAGCATGAGCGAACACTGCTCCAGAACGGCTGTGATGAGGCACAAAAAGGCATCTTAAACCTTGTCTTGAAAAATAAATTGGAGTTTGACAGGAAGAGCACGGCAAGGCTAGACAGGATTGAACGAGAGCTGCTTGCCATTCTGCCTGCTGTTTCTCCCGAAAAAATCAAGAGAATTCAAGAGGACGTTCAAACTGGATTCAGTAAAGAAGAAGAATCATATTACTAAACGAATTAAATAAATCAGTTTTTACAATGTTGTCACAGATAATATTGAAATAGTTGAGAGTCAATATAGATTAATTATTGCTCAACTTACTGTATATGATAGGAGCCAACGTTAGTCTGTATAACTGTATAACAACATATTTTAATTAATAAAGCAGATCCACTGAAATAAACAACCAAACAAGAAATTTGTTGTCTGTATAAAAGCAGTGTTTGCAGTAGCATCTACATTAACCGAAAACAGCTGAACACCCTGCCTATTCAAAATATGCAGAAGCCTTTGAATGCAGGATTTATTCAAATCTTTTTCACACCTGGCTTGTTCGGAGTGTTTGAACGTGGCACTCTTTCTTCCATAGTTTGGTTTGTTTAGGCATACTGTATATGAACATGCAAACACACTCACATCCAAACCAAGATCCACACTAGATCACCTGAATGAAGTGGTCTCGGTCTGATTGAAACTGAAATGTCATTATGTAAAAAGAAAAGAAGCAATGTCTGATTCTGTGGGTTATTGAATACTATGTACTATTTAAAATTTTACACATAAACATTAATATATTAAGGGCCAAATTTACTAACAGGTTCGCCAGAGCAAACTGTCTTTTGGCATTAAAACAGTCCTGTCAGGATTTACTAAAGACATGACCTGAAGAATTAATGTTGAAAAGGCGTGGGCAGTTATTTTTGGAATGAGGGGAATGATTTATTTTTCTTGTTTAGTAAATCTGGTTCTTAATTTTCTTTACTTTTACTGAAGATATTTCAGAATAGCAACACCATGGATTCAAATGTAAAGATGTCCCTCAGTTAGGCTATGAAAATGAAATATGTCTGAAATGTACATCTAATTCATGGAATTACTAAATAATAGCATCATGAATTACAATACATATTAAAGAAAAACAACAATAATAATACTACAACGTGCCATT
>NC_068402.1:29448700-29471574 GCF_023724105.1 Carassius gibelio | reverse complement strand
ATCACTTATTGTGTATGGCTTTTGATAACTATAGGATACATAGTCATGTCTAGTATTGATATAACCGAATTTTCTTGCTTGATATTGTCCTGACAATCATTTATTTGTAAAATATATCATAATCGTGTTATAGGAATCATGTCCAAAATTAGACCCTGTGAGGCAGGAACCACATGCTTGGTAAGATAAACAAATGATTTATGATGCCCACCCCAAGAACATATCTGATTGGTCAAGGCAACATTTGGGGGGTGGCCAACAGGGAAGTTTAAATACTTTGGATACCATGAAATTTTGCTTTTAGTCCCTAGCTGCTGCTATTAGCCATGTCCGCTCTTAGCTTTTAGCTTGTAGCTTTGCTACCTAGCTTTAGCTTGTAGCATCTAGCCATGCGGTTAGTCATCATTGTTCTTTGAGCGCGGTTCCAGCGTGCCTGCCTGCTGCTACTATGCCAAGATGAGAAGGAACACAACCTAGTCTCTCAAACTTTATTTCTTTTCTTTTCCGTTTGAGAGTTTCGTGTTCTGAGTTAGGTTTTGTAACGTCCGTTCATCTTCAACCAGCCCACATGACTCTGCACTTTCAGCCAACACCCAACAACAACGGGCTTCCCAAGACGTCACTTCAGAGACTGAACTTCCAGCCAATCAACGACCTCGGGATAGCCCTTTCACCGAGGCTCCTTCTTCACAGGAGATGCAAGTAACTTTACCTCCAGACTGTGACCTTTACTGGTGTATCTAATATAATTTTAACCTCATTGAGGAACTCAATGCGAGCGTTAATTACGTGATTGATGGTTGTTCATGTTTATGCAATTTAACGTATTGCTGTGAACTTGGGATTCCATATTTCCATTCTCTTAAACTCATCTTTCCCTTACTTTCGACCTTCCTGCAACTTGTGTGAATGTGTGTGTGCGTGCGTTTATGTGTTAGATTAGTTTATATGTCTTAGATTTATCTAATAAAGCCTAATTCATATTGAAAAGAGAAGTATCTTGTGTTTTGTGCTTACAAGTTAATGTCGTAAACTGCCGATCTTGTTACTGTGCTAATTGATAGTGTTTTCACTATAGTTTGGATATTAGTATCCAGCGCAGATTTGATGTTAAACGGCTCGTTCAGTGAATCGCAGTGATCAGCCGTGAAACAGTGATTCTGTTCAAATTCCCTTTAAAATCTTAAATGATTCCCTTTGAGCTAAATTGACCTGTTTCCCTTACAACATAAAACATTCTCACATATATAAAAACTGTTGAAAAATAAAAGAAACAAAGAAAAAGGTAGAGTTGGGGTACTCAAACTCGGACTCGGACTCGGACTCGAGTCCAATTTTGAATGAACTCGGACTTGTCATGCACTCGGGTGTATTTGTACTCGGACTTGACACGGACTTGAACATTTTGGACTCGGAAAATATTCCGAGTACAGTCAAGTCCGCGTGTGTAACAATAAAAAAAGCATAAAATTGAGATGATAAATTAATGAATGTCTCCCCTTATGTCATTTTACTGCACCACACCGGCAGGCAGCAGTAGCATATCATCTCATGCTTATAGACGAAACACACGCATCACTCACTGGATATCAGTGTGGATTAGTGATGGAAAGTTTGATTCTTTTCCGCGAACCGGTTCTTTCGGAAGGTTTGATTCAATAAACCGGTTGAAAAAAAAAACGGTTCACTGGTTCTTTTACGCTCGACGTAATGACTGGCATTGGCGTTGTCGATCAAACATTCAAATATATAAAGTCACTAATCATAATTTCAGTCAGTTAAAAACCTCATAATCATGAAAAGTTTACAATTAATTTTTGCAACAACAAACCCAAATACAGCAACTGCAATAATATGCATACGAGGATTTAAGTCTTGAAGATATAAAGCAAATTAGGTGTCATCAGCGCAGAAACCATGATCCATGATACAACCATGATACAACCATGAAACCATGATACAACCATGCGATGTATTTGTTATTAAATGAACTTACATTTCGTCGGATTGCCCTTCATTCAAGCCCTCGGATTACCTGCACTCATAACATTAGCACAGAATCAGTTCAGAATCAATCACCAAAAGAATCAGTTCGGTTCAGACGCGCTGTGAGTCAGTCGGTTTCACGCTGAATCACGCATGCGCAGTATCATCAGCTCCTCGGTTCTTGAATTGGACGCCTCCGAAATAAAAACGGATTTCTGTTCCGTTTTACTGATGATCCGAAAACCGATGCTACCAATTCTTGACTTGAAAACGAGAATCGCTCAAACCGGCACGTGCTGCAGTTCAGTTTCATCAGCTGCTCTACTCGTGTTCATGTTCTGTTTACTACAAACTAAATTTGTGAATCTGTCTTCATCAACTATAAATACAGTACAGATATTTCATAAATAATCCCTTATTCCTCTTAAACATAGTCTTTAGAGTCTTAATTATTGTCCAACTTCCCTGAAAACCCCTTTGGCCCATACATAATCTACAATATACAGATTAGAAACATGCATCTTAAAAAAAAAATATATATATATATATATATATATATATATATATATATATAGTTATTTTAGCACACTTTCCGATGTTTAACAAAATACTTGAAAAATTACATGCATGCGCAGTATCATCAGTTCATCGGCTCTCAAATCGAACGCAACCGAAAGAAACGAATATTAATAGAATGTAAAAATTTACAATACCAATTTATAATCTTTTTTAGTTTAATTACTTTCTGGACTCGGGCGGACTCGGCCTTTAAGAACTCGGACTTGAGTCCATCTCGGCCCCTTTTGGACTCGGATTCGGACTTGGACTTGGACTTGATGTTTGTGGACTTGGTCTTGACTCGTACTCGACAAAGGTGGACTCGGACCCAACTCTAGAAAAAGGCGATCGCTATAAGTTCCTCCTCCATCAGCTGACATGTGCGTCAGAGCACGTCACGAGGGAGCGCCAAAATTCAAATATACTATCTTTCGCCTATCTTTCATTCAATTTTTTTTCTGGTGGAGATCATTTCATTCTGTTTGTGAGACTGTACACTGCAAAACCATGCCATTTTTTTTACTACAAAGATGCAGTTTCTGACCATGAGTTATTCCATAATGGACACAAACAGTTCTGTCGCTGAAGAACTGAAACGTACACAAAGGAATTATGATCCATATTACAACGTTATTGCTTCGTTGGACTAAACGTGCTTCATGAGATGTCATTTAGTGGAGCCTTACCTTTCTAACTAAACCGGGATTTACAGCTGTGTGTGTGTTTGTGACTCTTTATTACGACGGATCAGGGGGGTATTCCAGAAAGCTGGTTATGTGACATACCCAGGTATGTTTAAGAGTAAGTAAGTGGATAACCTCAACTTTCGGTTCCAAAAATGGAGGTAACTTTCAGGGTATGTTAGTTGTCATAGCAACTCACTCTCTGAACATAACCTGCACCGGAGCAGGTTCTGTTCCAGGGTTAGTTCACTTCAGCGAGCCTTCAGTGGGTGTGACAGATACCGCACAACATTATACATACATATATATATATATATATATATATATATATATATATATATATATATATATATATATATATATATATATATATATATATATGATATGTTAATGAGAAAGCGCTAATATAAGTAATAGGGCAATATATTATATTATTTCTTTTATTGGCATATATAAGAGTTATCATACATAAATACTATGTAGGGTAATGTTTAACTTAATATATATTTATATATTAAATATTTAAATATATAATATTTATTTATTTTATTTAATACATTTTATATTATCTTACAGATGGATCGGCATTTTCTATAATGTCTAAATTTAAATCAAAATACATATCTGATATGACTTAATATAAATTAGCATAAAACAAACAATATAATTCACATTCTTTCTCAAGGATTAAAGATTAAATGGAAATAAATAAAAATTGCACAGCCATCAATTAGGTGGCGATATGCACTAAGCATGTAAACAACTAATGAACAAAAGAAGAAGAAAGAAACAGCTTGGCACGCTTTTTCTTAGCGTCCGTTTCTATAGTGACTCGTCGATTCGTCGCTCTGTTGAGAATGTCTTGAGTCTTAACCAGGAACATACTCTGAGTTGAATGAACTTACTCCCGGACGCGTTTTTGGAACCACATACCTCGAGTAAGCAAGGTTTGGGGTTAATCAACCGAAAGTTCAGGGTTTAGTTCACGGTAAGTTAACCCTGCTTTCTGGAATACACCCCTGGTATGTACAGCGTTTTCATTGCTCATGTTTTTATGTGTACTGCTTACACAAATGTAGCGAATACAGTCTTTATAAGCTTTCCATTGAAAAACAGCGATCTGTCATCGATGCTTGAGGCTTAGATCTTTATAATGATACATAGATTGTCAAGATTAAATTTGTCCCGTTTCATTTAATCTATTCATAAACACTGCAAGTTGAAAGGCGTTCAGGATTAGGGCGTCGGGGTGCTGGCTAACAGGTTAACAGTGCTTTATACATTATTAGGTAAAGGCTCTTAATACTTCATCCACAACAATATTTAATGAGGTTAACTTATAATGTTACCCTCATTTTGGCTAGTCTGCACAAGTTTAACAAGCTTGTTTGCTTTGCGGCCACTTTAAATACAAGATAATCATTCAATCTAAGTCAGAGCACTCACAAATCTTTCCACAGCATTGTGAGCAGGGCGGCCAGAGCAATTTTTGACGCTCCTCGATGGCGGCAGTGTGAAGGCACAGTAAGCATCCAGTAGTGTGACTGAATTCAGTCAAACTGGAGGGGGTTGGGACTTGGGGGGTAATGCTGTATAAATTGTGGGGGTTAAAATTAAAGCCGTGGATTGCTTTCTCTTTCCTATGGAGAGTGTCTGATGAGCATTTCAAAACTTGCAGAGCAGGTTTAGGCAAAGTGTCTGTTTTAGGACAAATTCCTCCTTAAGTTTGGCTTTTGAAATTTTTGGAACAACATATTGCGTGTTACAATACAATATGGTTTTGTTTGTTTTTCTCAGTAGACATAAGGCATCTCTGAGAGAGAGAGACACAAAGAAACTTATAGAAAGAGACAAAAACGTGTTAATTCGTGTTAATTGCACATGGCAACGCTGTAGTCACTTGGCAATACAAATGTAAAAATAAATTGCAGTAATAAGAAACTTTCCAGAGACTTCATGTAGGCATAATATTTTTTTATTTAATTATTGGGCAATTCCAGTGTTACTGCCTTAATCTTGTAGTCAAAACCTGAAATATAAATTCTCACAGAATATAATCGTTACCAATATACTGTATTGAAACATCTCTTTATGTTTTTATAAATCCCAAACAGAGTCCAGACATCAGAAAAGTATCAATCTATGAACGTGTTTTATAGGCTAATTTAGATTTTGGAAATACACAGATGTGACAAAAAAAGACCCCTGTTTTTCTGTGATTTACAATGCACTAACCAGAAAAAAACTATATCTGCAGAATGTAGAAGGGTTGACCACTTTCTTAAAACATATCAATTTTATTAAATTTTTTGTTTTTGTGTTTCAGAGGAAAAATCTATGTTAAGGATGTGACATCTCTCCATTAAAGATGGTTCTGAAAGCAGAATTTATGCAAATGCTTATAACATGCTTTAAAAACTACTAACAGAGATGTCTAGAGGGTATTTAATAGGGCTGCCCCTCACGTAAGATTGTTCTAGTTACTAGTAGTTATTAATTTAAGTCATTATTCAACTAATCGCATGTTTATATTAAATGAAAACAGCCTAATCCATAATGAGCCTTATGTAGCAAATCAGCTCGAAGGCGAAATATGATTCATCCGTCATAACTAGTTATGATAAATTATAAATTGACCTCTCAGTGTCAACTGTCTGTCAATTCTAAGAATTTTACTTTGCTGTTTAAGGAAAATAACTTTCTTACTGTACAATTTTACTCAGAGCATGTAGCTAAACCTGCATGATTAGGGACTTCAGTTATGAGCAAACAATAAACAACGTCAAGAGGGATACAAGTAAGACTTTATTAACTACATAAACACTTAAACTAGTCTAACACACACACACACACACACACACACACACACACACACACACATACAGTGGATGTAGGAAAAAGTGTTAAAGCTTGAGCAATAAAGAGAGGAGAAATAAAACATGAAGCTATCATACAATTTGATATTCAGCAGCTCTACAGCCTGAAGAAAACAGCAGTTTCTTAGTTCAAACTCACCTTTGAAAAAGGTGGATATGACACTTAATATAACAATTAATAAGGCTAAGTTTGAAATGTTGCAGGTCTTGCTTATTTGAAAAAGGGTTCTGATGCACTTTGGGGCTCCGGTTGGTCTCTGCTTAAGTGAGTTGGTGAAAAGACCAGTTAGAATAAGAGGCTATTGATGAATGGAAAGTCAAGGCTGAAAGGCCTGGCACAAGCTTAGCGTTCTTTTTAAGGCTCTTAGCTCAGCATCTTCTCCTGTAATTCCTGAATCTAAAAGAACCGCCCTGATCGGTGATCTGGCATTATGTGTCTGTTTTTGAAAGTCTTGAGTTAAAAGTAGCTTAGCCACATTCCTGAACGTCGTAAGTCCTAGTGTTATCAGATAGTGTGCCTTTGGTTGCTTTGGAAGCAAAGGCCTGTTCTGTATTTTTTAGGTGATAGTTGCCTTTTGGGGGTAGGGTTCATAAACCCTTTGTTTAGATGAGGAGGCGTTAGATATTATTTATTAAATATAACAAATAGTGGTGTGTCTTATTGGTCCAAATGCTACATAATTCCCCCCTTTTTGAACGTTTTTGTCCATCCAATAGCCAACTGCGAGCGACGTCAAAGGTGCAGAGCAATTGGACACGCACCTGCTACTCACAGCTGGGAGACATTGGTTGCTCTCTAGCTATTGGTGCCTCCAAGAGTGGTTGTGGTGCCATGGTGGATGCTGTCAGGTGGTGTGCTGTGGTAATGTAGGCTGTAGCAAGGTGTGGGTCCTTGAGACTATGCAGCAGGTGTCAAGGCTGTGTCACCTGTCATCCTGAAGTGAGTTGGTCAAGGTAAGATGGTTGTTTGTTGATGTTGTTAACCAGTTGGCTATCCATGGTACCCGCAATTTCGGAAAAGTCGGGTTATACTCTCACTGGTAAGAGTGCAGGTGGTTCCAGGGATTGCAGGGAATTGCTATGGAGATTCTGTAGTGTGCAGAGAATTTCAGATTGACCTAGTGATGATGGCAGGAGAGCAGCAGATGGTTGTTATCCCTCTTTTTTGCTCGAATGTTACTGGAAATCTATTGTTTTTTTTTCAGTGTCGCTTGGCTCTTGTGGCGCCACCAACTTGGGCTTGCCTGAACTGTGTTGGTAGTGAGGTTTTGCTGTTGGACATGTGGGCCCGTTGATCCATCCAACATTGTCTGGCTGCTTCTTGGGTGCTGTCTGGTTTTAAGGGATTCTCCTTCCTTGGAGGGGTCTGAAGATAGGTTGCTTCAGGCAAGGAGTCAGACGTTCGTCCTTCCCAGTACTCCTCAGTTGAGTTTTGTTCTAAGAGCTCTTTTGCTAGTGTCAGCAGCTCCTGTAACTCCGAAGAATGCGTGTCCAGCTGTGCTTGTGCAGCCTCCATTCAGCACCTGTGTGAAGGGTATGGAGGAGGATGTTGTGGTGAACTGCTGTTGGACATACTGTGGTGTTTGCAGGATGAGGATACCCTTTTCCATGCTTCTCCCAGTGTTTGGTCTGGAACCCGGGTCTGTTGTCATGGTGACGGCTCTGTCCTCCACTGGCTAGCGGCTTTCTGCAGAAGGGCCTTGCATTATGGCATGGATTCATGCTTTGGATTCTGGGATGTGTAGTTCAGAATCAGTGGGGTTTTGAGAACACCTCAGTGGAGGCATTGTGCTTATTAAAGGTCTTCTGTGTCAGGTCACACAGTTGTTGAATAGGCATTGTGCGGCAGGCCATAATGCCTAAATGATGACTTACAATAGGATTGAGGTTTCGGAGGAAAAGGTTCTTGAAACTAGTGTCCTCCTCCATGCCAGGGTAATTGTTAGCTTCGAAGTATGCTCATCAAAGTCTGTGGTATTAAGCATGGGGATTTTCATGCCTGCCCTGTTTGGTGTCTAGGCCAGTGATCAATCCATGTTCAGACTCTGGGTCTGAGAAATCCTTTATGATTGCGTGTTTAAGCTGCTGGTGAGTCCACTCTCAGGGTCTCTGTTGCTGAGCAAGGACTTGGATTTCAGCTCAGGTTGCTTGCAGATGGCATTCACAGGCATTGTTTCAGTTTTCCTGAATTATTATTATTTTTTTTATGTAACTGCAGAGTTTTTCAGGGAGCTAACTTGAAGTGTCCAGCAGAAGGCTTTGGTTCCCCCCTTCGCAGCTGGTTATGGGGGGGAGGGGGGCTTGCACTGCTGGTGGTGTGTTGTTCAGCACGCTGTCTTTTACATGAGCACATGCGCAGTCGACAGGACTGTTTCAGTTCTCTCATGTCCAGCTCATTAAGGCTGAAGTATCTCCATCACAGTTCTCTGCTGGGTTTCCAGGTGGTCCTGTTGAGCTGGCAGGGCTGGATGTCTGTGGAATATCTTCGACATACTGGCACATTTGTGGGAACACCAGAGAGAGAGAGGTAAATAAACAGAAACAAAAGGAAGTGTTTCTAGTGTGCTCAGGGGCCTGGTGTAAGGAGGGTAATAGGCAAGACAGGAATTAGACTACTAATAACCTGTATAGCTCATTAAGGTTACGACAGTCGTTAGAACTGCTCTAATTCTATACCCAGGGGGAAGATGGTGATGGTCAAACTAACTGAAATAAGGTAAAATTAAAACAAAAGGTCTTTATAGCTGTAAGAAACTAAAAGGAAAAGGAAATGAATCAATTGATTTAATAAAATCTCAGATTTCAGAATATAAAAAAATCAACTTAGCTGAATTGATACATTCATGCTAAACAAAGGTAAATTAATGAAAATAAAATCAAAGAGAAGGTGATAGCAATAAACAGGAAGTGAAACCAGAAGTGAGGAGAGAGAGAGAGAGAGACAGACAGACAGAGAGATTTGTTTGAGATTTGTTACAATGTTACAACGACATCCCGGGATTGATTCTGGCTTTGAACCCGGGTCGGGGACCTAGTAACATTGCCGGGTTCGACCCGGGACGAGCGCTGTGTGAACAAAAGCCAGATCTAATGCCATGTCAGAGTGAACGGCTGTTTTGAAGAAAGATCAACGTTCGCGACAAAAAAAATATCTGCAAACTGTAATGAAAGTATAACGTGCCTAGCATTTTCGACTTGTACATTACACGTCACGCCCTGATGTCACGTGTCGTTACGGGATCTTTACTGATTGTGTGTGAAAGCACGCACATATCCCGGGTAATCACTGGCGGTGTGAAAGTGCAAAATCTAGCGACCCAGGAACAATTGCTGGAACACTTTACCCGTATATTTGCCAGAATGGCAGTGTGAAAGGGGCTTAAGTGTCACCTAGCAGTTGAGATTAAGGGCTTAGTTTAGACTGTATGGCTGCTAAAGTTAGCTTTGGCTACACACAGTTCTTTGTTTACACAAAGATATTACATATATGTGAAGTGAGTGCTATTATCAGATTAACCCGGAAGAATCTGCTCACACTTCAGGGGTAACATGTTGCTAGGAGACTAATGCAAACTCACATCACAGCCCAAGCGGAGCAGCGATTGATCTGTGCTGTCAGCATGCATAGGAAATTCAAATGTGGTCAGATGAGGAGGGCTCAGTCATGAAATCACATGCAACTCATTCACAAATCAAAACAGCACATTCACTTCATAGGCAATGGTGAATATATAGTTAGCTACGCTAGAATTTGACGTAAATGTTTTACATGAGCGAGTCACTATGAATACAAAGATACTTAACACATAATAAGGCCTTAAACCGGTGAAATTAGGAGCATCGCTCAGAGCACCTACAACAGTGCTGAAAGTGTGGATTTCTTCCCCCAAGATCAGACTGATTTATTCTGGTACCATTTATATGCTGCTTACATGAGATTACTTCGTCAGAAGATGCATACCCTCTACTAACAACAGAAATTAGGGTTTCTTTGCTAAAATCAGGTTAGTTTCTTATCGTACGATTTAAAAACATTATAGCACTGAAAACTTTCTACTGCTTGTACGAAGGCACATTCAAGCTATAGTTTTATCTTATTTTGATCAGAAACTGATGTGCGCATGTATAAGAAGTTACTAAACTAATGAGACGGATGCATAAGATTGATTACTGGGTCTGCTTGCAAGCAATGTTTAAAATTATGCTACCATTCTAAAATTCTGATAGTACTGCATAAAGTAGGAAAACTATTATTTTCCTGGTTATGTGTTTCTGGCTAGCTTGTCAAGGTCTCTGGGGGTCACATCATGCACTGCTGCAGGCATGCTTGGAAGGGACCCTCTCCACTCTGTGGTTGCTGGAGGTATTATGGTTCTGTCTGCTGAGTTGTTAAGCAGAAAGTGCTTGCTCATCTTTCGTAGTTGTTGAGGGGATTTGCGCTGCTGAGCAAGGATGAGGGAGTAGGGTATCTCTCCCACTGTGGTTCCTTTTGCAGCCTATAAGAATACCTGAGTTCTCTCTGGACAGATCAAGTTCATCTTGAGTGTTGTCCAGCTTTTCCAGGTCCTTTCTGGCTGCCTTTTCCAGTCTTTTGGTTTCCTCATGTAGCTCCATTCTGCTGGGGTCCTTGTGGGATCTGTGAGATCCGTGATCTGTTGCTTGAGATCATTTACCTCCTGTTTCAGACCAATGAGGACATTAGTCAGGAAGATGATGATCTTGGTGATCTCTTTGTAGTCATAACTCTAGCTTGAGTCATGAGTCGGTAGTACCTTTGTTGTCTAATTGCTTTCGGCTCTGGTTCAGTAGGTTGTCTGTTGCCCTGGGTAGATGGGTGTTCCTCACAACGCCTGGCCAGTCCTTTTGGTCTGCTGTCTGGACAGATAGTCTGAGCATCTGCAATATTTTGGCAAACTCATGTTAAGAGTAAGGGCAAGAGACTAACGCAAGATCAAACAGAATGTGGTGCTAGGTTTTACAGCTAGGTTTTGCCAGGTGTGGTTAGCTGGTGAGGTATTCTGTTATTATCTTAGCTGTGGATAGCAGAATGCTAAGATAAGTTTGGGTCAGCATATGTTTGCTGAAAGGAGCATAAGCAGAGTTCTAATTGATGACTTACTGTAAGACTGTTTTTATTGTCAAATTAACACTCAGAAATTACTGATAGTTCACAACAGGCTCGATCTCTAAGGAAGTGAAGTAGAGGAGGGAAAAGGAAGAGGAGAGCATTCCTATTCAGATTATGCTGATTACTTGGTGCTCGGGACTATAATTATGCCCTAGTATTTGTCTAGATGACTTGTGTAATAGGGTCATAAGATTAGAGCACATGTTGAAAATAAACAAATCAGGAATAAAATAGTCTCTACTTCCTTTTGAGGTTCAGAGAGAACATCAAACAAAAAAGTGGAACAAAAAGGGGTATAGAAAGTAAATAGATTTAAAAATCGCTGGCTGCTATTATTAAAACAGGGTAATCAGTCTGATTATTGGGAGCAATATTTAGCACTAGTGATTAACTGTAAGATGTGTGTTGGGCAACAAACCATAGTTGGCCGCAGCTGCTGCGTGTTAAGCTCCCATGCTTAGACCATACCATGTGTGTGCCCCGCCCTTCATAGCATGTTATTCACTGTGCTATTAAAAACCCCCAATAACTTAATTCTTCTCTAGATAAAAAGTTAAATGTAATTAAATTTAGATTTAATTAACTAGTAACTGAGCAATAGCATTCAGGAAGGATACATCTGAGTTTGTTACGTTAGCTATAAGAATTTAAGATAGGGAACAGAGAATAGAGGACGTGAAAAATCAGTGCATTCAGTCCTTTAAGACTTGTTGCATTAAATAAGCACTTCTATGAATGCTTCTCTAATTTCACAATAAACCTCTTCCACTTGTTTAAAGATTAACAAAACAGGTTTGCTTTAAGTTAAAGACGGTTTAAACATATATTTAGTTATGAAGTATGAAGTTACTGTGTTTCAGCGAGTGAAACACAGTAATGACCACCAGGTTACTATTGTATACATACAGTCAAAGTGTAGATGAATTGCATCGATCTAATTATAGTATATAATGCCTTGATCTAATCTACCTTTATATAACACTGTACTGACATTTCTTTGTCAAAAACAGTTTAAACAACACTGCAATTTAGTGATTTCTTCACTAAAGCAGATTGATGCATTATGGTACAGTTTGGACTGCTGAGCTGAGGTTTCTTTGTCTGGACAGACCTACACTTTAATACTGAAATTAGATATCCATCTGTAGACTGATTAAGAACTTGTTGCGTGTTTTTATGAATTATTTCCTTTATTTTAGTAAAACACAAGGTACTGTATAACTTTGCTCAAATTATTTAAGCCTAACTAAAACAATAAACTAATCAAATTAAACTTGGCCACGATTTAGCTAAATCAATTGAAACTGAAAAGAATGGATGGATTAATTCAATTCAATTTGTTTATTTGTATAGCGCTTTTTACAATACAATACAATACAATACAGTACAAATCGTTACAAAATAACTTTACAGAAAATTATGTTTCTACAATATTTAGTAATAGCTTGTGAAAGTGGTGACTTTCAGTTTGTGCACGTATGACAGGATTTGTAGAGAAATGTACACAAGTCGTAGTCAGCCAGATGATGAACATTATTAATATTATTAATAATTAATATATGATTCAGTCACACTTGTAGCAATGTTTGTTAGTTCTGTTGTTGATTCAGGGTTAGCATCATCTGGGGTCCTCTGAGGGTCGGCATCATCTCTTCTCAGGTGTTCTGGATCCAGACTGGAGCTTGTGTAAATCCTAGATCCCGTGACAAAACATATAAACAAATAGAGACATCATAGCTGCTGTTCCAACAAATTAAAATTAATTATTTCATCCCAAGCTAAAGAATAAGAATGCACATTTGATCAGATACAACTATACTCACAATTTAAGATACATTATTCAAATGCTTGGCGAAAGAGATGCGTTTTTAATCTAGATTTAAACAGAGACAGTGTGTCTGAACCCCGAACATTTTTAGGAAGGCTATTCCAGAGTTTGGGAGCCAAATGTGAAAAAGTCCTTTAGTGGACTTTGCTATCTTAGGAACTACTAAAAGTCCAGCGTTTTGTGACCTTAGGGAGCGTGATGGATTGTAACGTGGTAGAAGGCTAGTTAGGTACGCAGGGGCTAAACCATTTAGGGCCTTATAGGTAAGTAATGATAATTTGTAACTAATTTGTTGAATTAATTAAACTTTTTTTCCCAAGTAGTTATCTGTCAAAATAAAGGACAGGTAATGCATAACAAAGTTTGTGCATGACAAAAATGCATTATTTTTTTTATTAAAGGAATTTATTTTAAAATATAAATTAAAAATTTACTTGTGACAAATATAGGCCTAATATGTGAGAATATTTACATTTTTTTTCATATAAATCCATTTATGTAGCCTAGCTCACTAAAATAGGCTACCACTTTTAATGCTCTGATGAAAAGTAACACACTATTTCTTTAGGATAATATAACACATAATTCATATTATATAAATAATGCTGCACACATGTTAAATGTTTCACATCTAAAATATGGTGTAATACTATGTAGCTTAAAGAAAATATATGCACAGGCTCATCGGCTTAACATTTATCCTGCTTGAATTAATTCTATGAAACACACATAACTTCATAAGTACTACATTTTCATCTGTGAATATTAAATAATTGAACTACAGTGTTTTTCTTAATTTTCCCAACTGCAGCTGTCAAAGGCAAAACATAAGTGAGGCAAAGCTGATGGCTATTTGCGAAAATGTGCTTTGATCCATTTGTTTGATAACTCGTGGTTAAATCACCACTCAGCAGTCAAAAGCTTCAAATGCACTTTGTAAACATGGTGGCGACAGCGCCCACAGTGGTAAAAAGCTCATTCTGGTTAGCTGCCTTACTGTAAGTGGTGTGTTTTTGTCAATAAGATTTGTTATGCCAGTGCCAAAGATGACTTTCTGTTTGGTAAAAATCTGAACAGACAATGAAGTTTTAAAAAAAGTAAAGATATTATTAATGCTGTGTTGTGTTGCAGGGTCCTCATGGATTCACTGGGCTAAAGGTACATCATTATGTTATGAAGCATATCTGTGCTGTTGTTGATATTGATTTAAATTTGTTATTATTGGAATCAGTAGTTTATAGTTAATTCAGTCAATACTGATGCCTAAATTAATCCCATATTTCTTATGGAATATGGACATTTGGTTTTTAAGGCATGCTGCATACTTGCCATGTATTGTTCATAGAGCAAATCACCTTTTTCATAGATGGAAGTTTTGTACATAGAGAATGCTGTTAGACTTGCAGAAGGTCTTTTTCACCACATAACCTCCCTCTGTGTACTACTATACCAAAAGGTCCTTAGTCATCCAACTCATTGTAGACCAGGGGTCGGCAAGTAAGTTTGGCATTTGGCAAAAAAAAAAAAAAAAAACTAGGTGGTGGGCCAGAACATAGTCAAAGCATAAGTTGAAAGAAATGAATTTATGAAAATGCAATTAGAATTGCCTGTGACATACTGTTAAAGTTTCTCTTGTAAATGGTAGTGAGCCGTCTTTCATCCTGTAGGAGGACAGTCATTAACAAAAAGCCACATTTGTGTGGTGGTGTCCAGCAGAGTATGTGAGCGGAGTGAAGCATCAACAATTTCCCCTCCTCACTCCAAGCATTTAATAATCACTCTGCTCTCGCTCAGCTCATCGCTAACTGAAATCAGAAACACCACTCTGCCTTCACCCTTCACTCTGTGGCTAAAGTATTTCAGTAAGTTTTAAATATCACAGTTCTGTTTAATAGAACACAAACAAACATTTTTAACTGAAACCGTTGCAGTCTGTCAGTCCTATAATGTCAGTGGATGGGAATCATAGCTTTGAAAGTAATAAAACATACACAAACAAAACCAAATTAAACCCTGCAGCTCGTGATGATACATTGATGTGTAAAGACATAAACTGAAACTGAACAGTATGTATATTGTTTTTTTTTTATCTCTGATTATCACCGCAATGTCTAAACTGTCCTTCTCAAAGGAAATCATCTTCTTTAGCCTGGCATGAGGCGTCTTATTATTATTATTGCTTTATGGCAGAACACAGACCTATAAGTGCATTACTGCCACCTATCTCTCAAATAGACTATTGATACTCCCAATTGAGATTGTAGATAGTCAGTGGTCCATTTGATACATATGTGGCTGTAATGTCTGCAATCCGCCGTAAAGCAAGAGGAAGAAGAAGAGGCCTCACGTGCGGGCTGAAGAAGGAAGACGCAAACACACTCAGGACAGTTCAGACAGTTTAGACATTGTGGTGATAATCAGAGATAAAAAAAAAAAACGATAGAAGTACTGTTCAGTTTCTTAGACAGACCAATCATTTTCTGTCTTTACACATCAATGTCTCATCACAAGCTGCAGGGTTTCATTTGGTTTTGTTAGTATATGTTAAAAATCAAACGCTAGTTAAAAATCTCAGTTTGTGTTCTTCTGAAGAAACAAAGTCACCTACATCTTGGATGCCCTGGGAGTAAGCATATAAACATAACATTTTGTGTGAACTATTCCTTTAAAAAGTATAATTGCTGAAAATTTAGTTTGTAATGAAAGTAACAATATGTTTTTGTCAGTTATTTTACCTATGGATCAATGCGTTTCTTATAGATTTCTGCTCATTCGAAATCGGATACAGATGAAGTAGCACTGTAAGATTACATTTGTTTGAGTGCATTAATGAGAGAGTTATTGCGCGTTGTAGTACTATTTTTTTAAATCATGCTTTCAGCTGAAAATATTCACTCTAGAAGGAGCAAACATATTCCTTGAGAACTATAACTTCCCACTTATGTCCATTCATCATATCATAGCCTTCACATTCTTTCTGATTTGAGTGATCCATCTCTATCAAGCTAAATATGCAGTTATATGACGGGCCGTTGGCATGAGTTGTACTCGTGAAGAAGAGCAACTGAAAACTTAGACGCTCCGACTTTTTAAAAAGTCAGCTCCTCGCTCCAGTCAAAATCACACCTCTCCATTCCCACTCCACTCCGCTCACATGCTTTAATTTGTGAGTAATATTTGCTGTCATGGCAGATCTATTTCAGAACCAGCCGCTATCAAAATAATATGGCTGCTGGCACATGTCAGATATTATTGCTGGCGGGCCAGTTTTATCCTGTGGGCCACCTGTTGCCGACCATTGTTGTAGATTGTCTGGTGCTATTTGTCCAGAAATCAAAAAGCAAGATTGTTGCCTCCTGAGTAACTGTTACACAGCATTTCCTGAACTGTCCTCTGCCATTCATCTCCACTTAGGGGGAACCTGGGTTACACGGTCTCAAGGGACTGCGAGGGGAACCTGGGCATAAGGGTGACAGAGGACCCCTGGGTCTCCCCGTAAGTACACAACAACCATGCAGCCTGGGATGTTCATACTTCATCCCCACTTATTTTGACTCAACATCATCTAACCATTACTGTAGTCACAACTTTCCATTTGTTTTCATTGTTGTGACTTACTTAAACTTTGTGTGCTGGATAAATGTGCAATTGTTTATGTTTGTTACACAAATGTTGACTTTTTTTTTTGTTGTTGTTGTTGTCAAGAGTGACTGTTCATCATGTACTAATCTCACTTTTTAAACCTCCACTCATACTTCCATAAATGCACAGGGAGCATCTGGCTTGGACGGCAAGCCAGGACCCAGGGTGAGTCATAGGCAGCCACGTTTCACCCCAAAGTACCATCCTACATCTTTAAAAAAAAACACCAAAATGGGTCATGTGACACATTTATGGTGAAGGGGAAAGGTGGTTGGACTCGTTGGTAATGTTTATATAATGTTAAACTCTCTGTGACAGTGAGAGATTAAACAACAACATGAGATACTCTGTGTTTCTGCTGCTGAGTTTGACATTAACACAGATTTAACACTTACTCATCCATTAACATGCCATTTAATTTTTATGCTCCTCCGTGTATTTATTTGAGATTTGCCTGACCAATTATTAAAGATAGAGTCTAAAGATTAACATAGAGAGCAAATCTTAAAAAATAAAATAATTACAGTAGCCTGATTTTCCTCAACCAATGTATTGACGTAAATTTTTTTGAAAGCACAACACTTTATGCACTCCTTTTTTTATAGGGTATGGATGGACCAATAGGGACTCCTGGTCCAGCAGGTCCGAAGGGCGATAGAGTAAGTTTTGTTATATTATTTTATTTTTATTTAGAATTTTATGCTTGTTTTCTGCTCCCCCTTATTTTAGTATAGAACTGTAAGGTAGACAATTACACTTTAATAATATGAATACTGCATGCTGATTTGTGTTTTTAATCTCTGATTTACCTGAATTCTCACAGTGTTTTACTGTTTTAAGCTCGGGATTTCAAATGACCAACACAGGGGCACCTCCTGATCCTCACAGCAGAGTCTTAACATGTTTCAGATTTTATGGTAATACTTTCCACTAAATGTGTTTATATAAAAGGTGGTGTTCAATGTATCTGTCACAGGGTGAGAAGGGTGATGTTGGTGATCCAGGACCCAGAGGGCCATATGGGTTACCTGTAAGTATTCAAACAATTGGAAATTATTTGGCCATTTAATAATCACATTATTCAGTACTGTAGTTCCAGAAAATATTTTGCTTTGTTTCTGTTTTTTTGAAGGGAGCTGCTGGAACACCTGGAATGGATGTGAGTTGTCATTCATTTACTGCTAATGTGTTGACTTTTTATCATTTATTGTCTCGTGAGTTGCCCTCCTGCAACTTTTCTGTCCTCTAGTAGCTGCCAGCAATATCTATGAAGATCTTTACCCCTGAAACAATGAGTATCAAGGCATTTGTAATTACTTGAAGTTGTATTTTTGCAGGGGGTACCAGGCTTAAAGGGAGACAAGGGCAACATGGGGGAAAGAGGAGAAAAGGTGACTGTAACATAGATGTTGTGAAACAGGGAATGAAACTTTCTCTATCTTTGATTAGATCTGATGTCAATGGACATTTACAAAGGAGTTTAGGCACAAAGCCTTCATACAGACTGAAAGTGGACCATGGAGTGAAAGATCAGTGTGAAGATATTACATTTAATAGATTCTCTTCTACAAAAGCAGTAGCAAATAGCAATATTTATAGTTGAAGGAAAAAAAAGTTTATGAACTCTTTGATTTTCAGCATTAATGATTCACACAATTTATAACTTACTGTTGTCTGAAACAACAGACAAACATGGTTTCCTTATACATTTAAAATCATTTAGGGTGATCTAAGAGTGCACACATTTATCCCTTCCTATACTATGAATGTTTATGCAGTGTTTTTGGCACTTTTATTTGTTTTAGTAAACTGTGTTTGTCTTTTGTTGTGGGTTAGTTAACATTAAAAATGTATTGCTGATATTTAATAAATAAATAAAAAAGTCAGGTATAGTCAAAGGGTTCACATATTTTTTTTTACTCCAACGGTATTTGTATAAATATTTGTTTATCATCATTCAGAATTTCATTACTAACATAGCATTTTACCATCCCATAATCATAAAAGTCAGGAAAAAAATAATTGTTTAGTTTATTGCCAAGTGAAAATATTTATTACAGTAATTCTTGTTCCAGCAAGAAATACAGAGTAATTCCATTGACAACAGGCTCAATGCTTTTGTAATGGCCCTGAACTGGCAGCTTCTTCTGCATGATTCCTTTCATTTCATCTGCCTGTTTCATAGACTTACACACTGTGCCAGAATGTGCCACTACAGTATGTAGTAAGCAGAAAATCCAAACCCATTTCAGTTTTTAAGTTGTTTAAAAGTCTACAACTAAGTTCTAACATGTCTAAATATACAGTTTTTTAAATATATAATTCCTGACAGTGGTCATGAAAGACGTTTCATTTAATCACACTGAAGTCATGTCATTTAGCTGTATACTATAGATGTATTAGCATGGCACTTGAAATAATTTACAGTAAACTTGATTTGTTTTTTTATGTTATAAATTATGTAATAACCTCCCATTTTCAACATTTCTTTTTTTCATAAAGTTTCTTAATACGTGTAAATAATTTTGATGAACATTAAAAGATTACATGGAACATATTTCACAGACATTTGATAGACAGGAATGAAATAATGAGTAAACAATGAAAAAAAAATTGTTTCAAAAACACTTTCAAATAACATCTTTAAGGCTTATTTAAAATGTTACAAAATTATCTTTAAAATGCAGCACCCTGATAAAAGGACGTTTCATTTTGCTTTGGATGTTTGTTTGTTTGTTGTTTTTTTTTTTTTGCTTTTCTCCTACACTCAAGTAAGGTTCTGTAAGTCATCATAAATATAGTCTCGTGTAGCCAGACCTTCAGACTGACTGGAGAAGGTCTGGGAACCTTGGCCCGCACAAGAGGCTACTGTATATGACTGACAGGTAAAGCAACCTCATCATGTTTATGGGTGTGGGTGGAAATTTCACATACTTTTGAAAATCCAGCATTTAGTTGATCCTGATAAACACTCATTGTCACAGTTGTAAGCACAATGGCTTTCTTCTAACATGAGAGGGTTTGGCATCGTGGCATCTTTGTTTCCAGGCTGAACATTAAAGAACGCAACACACACGTCTCTCGGAAATCATGTTTAATTTAACCAGTCTAATGACGACTTCAAATTTCTAGTTTAGTGTGCCATATGCATCAGACGTTCAGCAGACGACTCATGAGGATGATTGTCTGAGGCTGAGACTATTATAAATATAACCTTCATAATTAATTAAATACAATTCCCTTTCATAGTTTCACTTGATTCTGCATCAGAAGCCCATATAAATTGTCTGAAGACTAAATATAAACACTGAACGTACTGTGTGCTTCATAGAAAAGCATCAGATTTACGACAGAATTTTTTTATTCGTCATGCTGGAAGCGATTAATCTACCCTGTGATAAACATTTTTGTTATTCTTTGCATTGAAAATGTATGCTTCAGCAACCAGCTTGTTTGGATCTCATCTCTTTGTGGCTCTTCATTTGAGGAAGTGTATAACTAACTTCTCATGCTTGAGCAGTGCATTGTGGTACACAGAAGATTGGTCAACCCACTCTGTTTGTGTGCTTATAGTGACACCTCGTAAGATCCCTGGTGTTCCAACCTGAGGCAATGGAGGCTATCTTTCTCTCTCTCACTTGATCATGTCAACTCTATTCCTCCAGCTGAATTAGCACCTGATGAGCTCTGTGCACATGGTGCAGTTTCTTTCAGGTTTGAAGACCCCTAGCAATCAGGAGATGTGGCCCTCTCTAGCTTTTAAAGGAAAATGCAATCATTTTTCCATATTTCACTATGTTCTTCTCTCAACATAAACGAGTTGATACGTTCCTCTCCCGTCTCAGTGCGTGCACTTAGCCGCTGTAGTGCGTGAGTAAATATGGTGACCCAAAATAAAATGTGGCAATTTTCTATGTGGAAAAAAAATGATAACTATAATGTATGGCAGAAGAGCACTTCACAGCACTTCGCAGCACTTCGAACCCGGTGCAGAAATATGTCGAAGTGCTGCAAAGTGCTCTTCCGCCATACATTGTAGTTATCATTTTTATCCACGTAGAAAATGTCCACATTTTATTTTGTGCCGCCTTACTTACGTGTGTAACTACTCATGTAACTGTCTTTAAATAGGGAAAACATGGAAGTGTTTGGTGGCTTCTAAATTCATCCCTGTTTGGATCCTAAGGAATGAATGGTGCTAAGCTAAAAACTAACATAGTGGCGCTGAACGCTACAGTGATTAAGTGCATGCACTGAAACGTACGTATCAACTCGTCTATGTTGTGGGAAGAACATAGTGAAATATGGAAAAACTGTGGCGTTTTCCTTAAAAGAGTAAACTAAGGTGTATTTACATGCTGTAGACAGGGTAACGCTGGACTGGCCAGATGCAGATATCAGATATTATATTTCTGCAATTTATAATTTAACAAACTTCTTAAAAACATAAATGGACTTAGAAGTTTTCATTTTACAATCAAGACTGTTCCACAAACTGACTCCTTTAATTGTGACACATTTTTCCTTTACAGCCGATTGGAACCTGGGTTTTGTAAAAACCTCAGTACCTTTTAGTTCATATCTACTTTTCCTCTTGGAAAATCTATTTTGCAAATTGTTCGGTAAACTTTCCAGATGAGCTATATACGTTGTTTTTAGAAGGTTATACTCTACTAATTCATTACATTTCAGTGTTTTTATTTGTATGAATAAAGAATTAGTTGGATCTCTGTATCCATTTCCACTGGTAACTCTAATTGCTCTTTTCTGTAAGAGTAAAATTGGATTAATGTATGTTTTACAGGCACTTCCCCACACTTCAATACAATAGGTCAGATATGGAATAATCAATGAGTTATACAATAAAAACAATGACTTCTTATTTAGCGAATCTTTAACTTTATGCAGCACACCTATTATGTTAAATGTTCATCAATTATAATACCTAGAAACTTAATCTCGTGTGCCCTTTCAATTTCTAGTCCATTACTAGACAATGATTTTTTCAACATTTTTGTTTTTTTTAATGTTGGGGGCAAAGCTTCACAGCAAAGCTGAATGTGGTGTTTTTTCTTCCTTTTAGCAATTTTCTTCCTGACATTATGTTTTCCTTCACTTTTATTAAATTCTATAATTTAAATACTGTGTAGTGAAAGGTGTAGGGTTTCCATTGCGTCAGATAATGACAGCTTTCATAGGTTGAGTGAACATATGAAAGGAATATGTAAACCTCTATGTATAAGTTATGTAATCAGGGTTACATGCTCTAGTTTTGTGATTTCTCCTGAAAACTATTGTTTTCCTAAAAATATATGTGTGCATGCAGCATGACCATTTCATCACATTTGTTTTGATGTTTAATTCAGTCGACCACAGATTCATTTTTCTTTAATTGTTATCATTTATAATTCAAAATCAGTCTAATCTCTTGTCAAATATCAAAGTTGAACTCTTTGTGTATAATATTTAATTCATGGATAATGTTTTATTCACTGTTATAACCAGTAAGCAGTTTTTCTGCCTGTGTGGTTTGTTGATGGGTGGGCTTTTGTGGGCTGTTTCCCTGCTTCTCTTTCTCCTCCCTTGCGCCCTGTAAGACTGCTGTCAGTCTTGTTCCCTTAATCTTAATTGTCTGTCTCTCATTTATTGTCCTTTTATCTGATATTCTTATCTAACTTTTCTTGTTTTCAAAGCCTCCCTTTCCCTTCTAGCAATAGTTTTAAGTAGAACTATATATATATATATATATATATATATATATATATATATATATATATATATATATATATATATATATACATACATACATACATATATACACACTCACATAAAGGATTATTAGAAACTCCTGTTCAATTTCTCATTAATGCAATTATCTAATCAACCAATCACATGTCAGTTGCTTCAATGTATTTAGGGGTGTGGTCCTGGTCAAGACAATCTCCAAACTCCAAACTAGAGGTCTTCACAGTGCACCCGAGACCCGTCGACCCCGGACCCGACCCGGGACCCGTACGGGTTCGGGTCTATATTTTAAATCATCAGCCGGGTCCGGGTCGGGTCCGAATCTATTACCTCGGGTCCCGGGTCTGTTTAACATTGTGTGTAATACCCGTGCGATCGCCGATCGGAGTCATCGGACTCGGAGAACATCCGGCCGTTATCAAAGACTG